>NC_138206.1:119374332-119411832 GCF_964194415.1 Vipera berus | reverse complement strand
TGTATTTCTACAGAGCTGGTTTCTGCTTGGGGGAGGAAGACCTGGGGCTATTAAGAAAAGTGAGCATGCTTTTCTGCCTCATTAAGATCCTTTGAGGAAATATATTTTTCTGCCCTTTTAATACTTCCTTCTCTGGGGGGTTGACTTCCCACAATGTATTGTGAAAAACGTAAAGAATAAGGCACATTTAAATACTGTTGGGAAAATGCCAGCTAAGTTGGAAAGGGGTGTCAAAGGTGGACTAAGCTTAGAGTCCTTGAGCAGTTGCAAGATCAATTTGCTTGATCACTCCCAAGATCCAGGAAGCTTTATCTGGTCATTCTCAGAAAAAAAGGCAAGCAGTCTGGGGCAATTCTTGAGAACAATAGAGAACAATAAAGTTGCTTACTTTAAATAACTACAAGTGGCTGTGGCTGACAAATACGCACACAGAAACATATTCGCATAGGTGTGTTTATGGAAAAAAAATACAACCCCGAAACTAAACTTCACTTAGCACTTTAAATATATGTAACAATTTATTAGACACCAATTTAGCATTTAGTACATCACATTTTACTGATAGCCTACATGGCTGGTAGATTTGTTATGTGGTTTTTTTAAGCAAAAAAAAAAAGGAACATTTAGTAGGTTTTAGCCCAACAGGGACTGCAAATGTACTGTTTTTCAAAAAACTGGAAGCAATGTAAGCCGAGGTCCTTCAGGTGGCAGATGGAAGTGAGAAAAAAAAAACCAAGAAGAAAATAGAAGCCATTGAGATGGTTGTAAACAAACAGGAAAGCTATTTTGTTCGGGTTTAGCAAGAGCACATAAAACACCATTATCAGATAGAAATATACACTTTGAAAAAGTCTAGAATATATATATATATATATATATATATATATATATATATATATATATATATATATATATATATATATATATATATATATATATATATATATATATATATATATATATATATATATATATTCAGATAATGCACAGCATAATATAACTATCCCTGACTACTTAAAGAGAACATATTTTACAAGTAGCATTTTTTTCTTTCTTTCTTAGATTTGGTAGGACTGTTTATTGGGTTGTTTGATTGTGGGGAGGGAGAAAGGAGAGTTTTGTGAGAGATAGGGACTTAACTTTCAAGAACATTCATACAGTTGCAAGAAAAAGTATGTGAACCCTTTGGGATTATGTGGAGTTTTGCATGAATTGGCCATAAAATGCGCTCTAAACATCATGTAAGTCACAACAATAGAAAAACACAGTCTGCTTAAAATAATACTACACAAACATTGGCTGTTGTCATGTTTTAATTGAACATAAGATGGAAACATTCACAGTGCAGGGTGGAAAAAGTATGTGAACCCCTAGCCTAATGACTTCTCCAAGAGCTAATTGGAGCCAGGAGTGAGCCAACCTTGACTCCAATCAGTGTGATGATATTGGATGTGTTGCTGACAGCTGTCCTGCCCTTTAAAAACACACACCTGTTTTGGGTTTATTGGTCTCAAGAAGCAATGTCTGATGTGAACCATGCCTCGCAGAAAAGAGCTCTCAGAAGACCTACGATCAAGAATTGTTGACTTGCATGAAGCTGGAAAGGGTTACAAAAGTATCTCCAAAAAGCCTTGATGTTCATGTGTCCACGGTAAGACAGACTGTCTACAAATGGAGAAAGTTTAACACTATTGCTACTCTCCCTAGGCGTGGTCGTCCTGTAAAATTGACTGCAAGAGCAAAGCGCATAATGCTTAATGAGGTAAAGAAGAATCCTAGAGTGTCAGCTAAAGACCTACAGAAATCTCTGGCACATGCTAACATTTTTGTTGACACATCTACAACAAGGAAAACATTAAACAAGAATGGAGTACATGGGAAGACACCACGGAGGAAGCCATTGCTGTCCAAAAAAAATATTGCAGCACGTCTGAAGTTTGCAAAAGAGCACCTGGATGTTCCACAGCACTACTGGCAAAATATACTGTGGACAGATGAAACCAAAATTGAGTTGTTTGGGAAGAACACACAACACTGTGTGGAGAAAAAAAAGGCACAGCACACCAACATCAAAACCTCATCCCCACTGTAAAACATGGCGGAGGGAGCATCATGGTTTGGGGCTGCTTTGCTGCCTCAGGGCCTGGACGGATTGTTGTCATTGATGGGAAAATGAATTCCAGAGTTTATCAGGACATTTTGCAGGAAAACGTACGACCATCTGTCTGCCAACTGAAACTCCGATGCAACAGGACAATGACCCAAAGCATACAAGTAATTCAACAAAACAATGGCTTCAACAGAACAGAATACGCCTTCTGGAGTGGCCCAGTCAGAGTCCTGACCTCAACCCGATTGAAATGCTGTGGCATGACCTTAAGATAGCGATTCACACCAGACATCCCAAGAATATTGCTACACTGAAACAGTTTTGTGAAGAGGAGTGGTCCAAAATTACTCCAGATCGTTGTGCAGGTCTGATCTGCAACTACAGGAAACGTTTGGTTGAGGTTATTGCTGCCAAAGGAGGGTCAACCAGTTATTAAGTCCAAAGGTTCACATACTTTTTCCACCTTGCACTGTGAATGTTTCCATCTTATGTTCAATTAAAACATGACAACAGCTAATGTTTGTGTAGTATTATTTTAAGCAGACTGTGTTTTTCTATTGTTGTGACTTACATGACGTTTAGAACGCATTTTATGGCCAATTCATGCAAAACTCCACGTAATCCCAAAGGGTTCACATACTTTTTCTTGCAACTGTATAAGACTTTTCCAGATGAGCTTCATGTCTGCTTTTTCCTCCATACTGTCTGCTTGTACATTTATGTTGCAAGCATCAGCCTCCTTCCGTGGCCTGTCTACGGTCCTTACATTTTTTTTTAAAAAAAACCAAGTCTGTGTTCAGTTGCACAGAATTCTAGCAATGTGGTCACCTTTGCACGTTAATTTCCTTCGAAAGTGCATGGAATTTTTTTCATTTTGGTCCTGGTTTTTGATTAGCTAACTCACAATTTCAATAAGCTAGGGGAATGGTGTATTATTGGTTTTGGACTACAGAGTTAAGTTTAGGAATTTGGCTTTGTTGATGGCTATGTTTTTGGCTTTTCACTGGCTATGCAATTTTATATTATACCGTACATGCTTGCATTTAGTGCCTAGCATAATGATGATGATGATGATGATGATGATGATGATGATGATGTTGGAAGAGACCTTGGAGGTCATCTAGTCCAACCCCCTGCTCAGGCAGGAAACCCTATACCATTTCAAACAAATGGCTGTCCAGTCTCTTCTTAAAAACTCCCAATGTTGGAGCATTCACAGCTTCTGGAGGCAGGTGGTTCCACTGATTAATTGTTCTAACTGTCAGGAAATTCATCCTGATACACATATGACATGTGTAATTATATATTTCCTATAAATAAATAAATGTGGGCAGTATGGTGGCCTGGTGGGGAAAGATTCTCACCTCCCACTCAGAAGGTTGAGAGTTCAATCCTAGGTAGCAATAACACTTAGACTTCTATACCGCTTCCTGGTGCTTTTACAGCCCCTCTCTAAGCAGTTTACAGAGTCAGCCTATTGTTCCCAACAATCTGGGTCCTCATTTTACCAACCTCGGAAGGATGGAAGGCTGAGTCAACCTTGAGCTGGTCGGGATCGAACTGCTGGCAATGAGCTGGATTAACCTGCAATATTGCAGTCTAACCACTGTGCCACCAGGGAGCAGCAGAGAGCGCCAAGGATCCCTCATCTTCCATACTTCATCAACTGATTCAAAATAGCACTGCTTCTCATCATCCTCAGAAATGGAAGAAAATGCACTGAACACTTAAAAAAAATGAAACTGGAGCTACATGAAAATTCCAACTTCTCATGCAGTTCTTCCAGGGCCACATTTTACTGGAGAACTGTTTATTGCATTTTGATGGGCTCTAAATGAAACCACTATATTACAGTGAAATGTACCCAATAATAAGAGAGCATATAAGAGGTTCAAGGTGCATTGGGCGGTGATTATCTGATTAAAGGTATCCATTCCTCTCTCCACAATAAAAGACAAAGCTCTGGTAAATTGTTATCCTCTTTTTATGTAGCCTGATCATTGCTCCGTAGCATATAAGCTTTTCATAGGTTACCTGGTAAGATTTCGAAGGCTGTGAAGACTGTAAATATATTGCATGTTTCTAATTCAGCTGTAAAATTAGAAGAGATCAGACGTGACAATTGCCATTAAACCCCTAATTTTAAAGCCAATTTGGAGTCTCCTCCTCAAGAATATCATCTGAAGGAATAGAATAGAATAGAATAGAATAGAATAGAATAGAATAGAATAGAATAGAATAGAATAGAATAGAATAGAATAGAATAGAATAGAATAGAATAGAACAGAGCTGTAAGGGACCCTGGAGGTCATCTAGTCCAACTCCCTGCTCAGGCAGGAAACCCTATACCATTTCAGACAAACGGCTGTCCAATCTCTTCTTAAAAACCTCCAGTGTTGGAGCATTCACAGCTCCTGGAGGCAGGTTGTTCCACTGATTACTTGTTTTAACTGTCAGGAAGTTTCTTCTTAGTTCTAGGTTGCTTCTGTCCTTGATGAGTTTCCATCCGTTGCTCCCTTCGCGTGCTTTGGAGAATAGCTTGACTCCCACGTCTTTGTTGCAACCCCTGAGATATTGGAAGATTGCTATCAGGTCACCCCTAGTCCTTCTCTTCATAAAACTAGACATAACCAATTCAAAGCAACTGTTCTTTATATGTTTTGGCCTCCAGTCCCCTAATCATCTTTGTTGTTCTTCTCTCACTTTTTCTAGAGTCCCAACATATTTTTTTTTACATTGTGGTGACCAAAACTGCATGCAGTATTCCAAGTGTGTCCTTATCAAGGCATTGTGAAGCGGTTTTAACATATGATCTTGATTCTATCCCTGTGTTAATGTAGCCTAGAACTGTGTTGGCTTTTTTGGCAGCTGCAGCACATGGCCAGCTCCTCTTTAAGTGATTGTCCAACTATGACTCCGAGATCCCTCTCACAGTTATTACTATTGAGTGAGGTGCCACCTATACTGTACCTGTGCATTTGGTTTTTCTTGCCTAAATCTAGAAACCTATTTTTTTCACCTTTGAATTTCATTTTGTTAGATAGCGCCCCGTGTTCAAGTCTGTCAAGATCCTTCTGTATCCTAATCCTATCTTCTGGACTTTAAGGAAGCCAAGCTGGATTCACCAAAACTAGTGGGATTTCTCTAACTCCAAAAGTCTTCTGTTCCTTAGTGGCATCCACTCTTTTATCCAAACCAGACAGCAAACTGCAAAATACAATTTCAGATCAGGTACCATATTTTCCGGCGTATAAGACGACTTTTTAACCCATGAAAATCACCTCAAAAGTTGGGGGGTCGTCTTATACGCCCAGTCATCTTATACGCCGGAAAATCAGCGAGCCTGGGAAGGCATGCCCTCCCCTCTCACTGTGGAGGAATCAGGGCAGGCTGGCATCTGGCGGGAGCCGGCAGGGCAGTCCTGTGCACGCGTGCGCTCCCCGGCTGTTAAGGAGCACTCCTTAGCAGCCGGGGAGTGCGCGCATGTGCAGGACTGCCCTGCTGGCTCCTGCCCGACGCTCTTCCCTCTTGAGGCAGCATCCCCGAGGACTCCTTAGGAGCCGGGGAGCGATGCTGCCTCAAGAGGGAAGAGCATTGGGCGGGAGCCAGCAGGGCAGTCCTGCACACGCGCGCACTCCCCAGCTGCTAAGGAGTGCTCCTTAACAGCTGGGGAGTGTGCGCTTGCACAGGACTGCCCTGCCGGCTCCCACCAGACACCACCCTGCCCTGCTTCCTCTACAGTGAGAGGGGAGGGCGTGCCTTCCCGGGCTTGCTGATTTTTCGGCGTATAAGACAAAAAATCTTGAAAATCATCTCAAAAGTTGGGGGGTCATCTTATACGCCCAGTCGTCTTATACGCCGGAAAATACGGTAAACTCAATCTTCTTTTTTTCCTTCTGTATCTTGTAGCACCTTATATTAAACTTGTGTTTTTCCCTCCGACACAAATTTAGGTATATCCTCCTGCCAATCTTTAAATGGTGCATCACTTGTCAAAACAGGTATTATCTGAAACGAAAACACCATTCTAGGAGATATTCATTTTCATCACATAAATTCTTCCCAGCGATGACAGTGGTAGCTTCTTTCATCTTCACATTTTTTAAAAAAAATTCATTCCACGTCTTAACATACTTAGCTTGAAATAACATATAGTTCATATTAGTCATAGTGACATCCAGATATTTTACCTTCTCAATCTTAAAACACGTTTTATGCATCAATTCTCTTTGATGTTTCACATTTTTGTTAACATCTTTGTCTTCTGTTTATTAATCTTGAAACTTGCTAATGCATCAAATTATTTTACTTTGACTATTTTCTTTTTTTATTCATTTCTCCCATGCAAACAATAATAATTTTTCAACCAAGGTGCTGTCTGAGTTTACATTCGCTAATACATATTTAATTCCTAATCCTTTGTTCTTTCCTCTAGCCAATGGTAAAATAAGTCCCAGATTTGGTAATAGTCCGTTTCTTCTTTTTCATTCCGTCTCGTAGTCAATCTGTCCATCTCTGTGCATTCTAGTATTTTTTTTAACTATTTCTTCATCTGATGATATTCCTTCATTTTTCCAGTGTTGCGCAAATATAATTCTTGCTGCTGTTGTGGCAGGTCAAGTATACACTTTGTTAGTGTTTTCTGACATTATACCTAATAAAAAAAGTTCAGGTTTAAAGTCAACATGTTCTCCTAACATCTTTTCTAGCCAAGTATATATCTTTTTCCAATAATTCTTTACTTTATCATATGAGAATACGCACCAGAGCTGTGTTTACATTTCCAACATCTATCTGACATATTTTTAAACATTTTTGCTAATCTTGCTGGTGGCAAGTGCCATCTATAAAACATTTGATATAGGTTTTCTTTATAGGAAGTTGACATTGTCAGTTTATCATTCCTTTCCCATACATTTTGCCATTTTTCTAATTCTATATTATATACATTTTTTTTTTGACTATTTCCATTCTCTTAAAAAGATCTTCCAGAACCAACACCATCTGCAAAAGCCCTGGTATATTGTTTCTTTTTTAAATCTTTACCTCTATAATCTTCTCATTTTACCTTATATGTTTATTAAGTACTTCAAGAATCCAAGCAAACAAGAGAGGAGACAGTGTTCCTTTATTTATTTATTTTTCTCACAAGGTTTTTCTAGAGCTTCTTGAACAATTAAAGAGCCTTGGTGGAGCAGTGGGCTAATGCCTCCTTAAGTAACACCAGCTGTCTGCAGTTAGTGCAGGTTCGAGTCCCACCAGGCTCAAGGTTGACTCAGCCTTTCCATCCTTCCGAGGTAGGTAAAGTGAGGACCCAGATTGTTGGGGGCAATAAGCTGACTTTGTAATAATGCCGCTGGGGGGGGGGCAAAGCCCTAATAAGCAGGCATATACATAGAATGAAGGCTATTGCTAAGCACATTGATTTGTGCTTTAGATTGTAAGCCGCCCTGAGTCTTCGGAGAAGGGCGGGATATAAATGGGATTAAAAAAAAATATTTGCATTTTCTGTGAAGTATAAATCGGTCTTTCACAGTTTATAAAGCTGTCTCCAAAATTCATCTCTGTAGTGGAACATAGTCCAGATTCTGTGACAAGAGAAACATTTCTCTTAAGGTAAAAGTCTATGGAGATCCTCCGTCCTCCAGGTCACGGTTGTCCCAAAGGTGCTTTTTTAGGAGGCAACTGGACTTTCTTGTTTTTCTTTGAAGACGTTTTGCTTCTCATCCAAGAAGCTTCTTTGGCTCTGACTGGGTGGTAGGGGATGGTAATAGACAGGTTGAAGCATTTATTCAGCTTACACTTCCCTTTGAATCAAGATATTTATTTATCTACTCCCTTTTAATGACCCTGTGATCCCTTAATTTGGGTAGAGTCAGGGCGACTGGATGGATTTGAGAATTATTATTTTTTTTATTATATTTTTATACCGCCCTTCTCCCGAAGGACTCAGGGCGGTATACAGGGCAATAAATATAAAAAACAGAATATAAAAGTTAAAAAACGATTAAATATAATGCCCAAATTTAAAATTTAAAACAATAATTAAAAACATATTAAAACCCCAACCCTAACCCATCAGACCAGGTCAGATTGCTCAAATAAATACGTTTTTAGATCGCGCCGGAAGGAGTGAAGGTCGGGGGCCATCCGGAGCTCAACCGGCAAGCGGTTCCACAGGTCTGGTGCGCCCACAGAGAACGCCCTCCCCCTGGGGGCCACCAATCGGCATTCTTTGATCAGAGGCACCCTGAGGAGGCCCTCTCTGTGGGAGCGCACTGGATGGAGGGAAGTTGACGCCAGCCGCAGGTGTTGCCGTAGGTAATCCGGACCCATGCCATGTAGGGCTTTGTAAGTCATTACCAACACCTTGAATTTCACCCGGAGAGCAACCGGCAGCCAATGCAGCTCACGGAGCAAAGATGTAACATGGGAGTATCGGGAAACTCCCAGTACAACTCGCGCGGCTGCATTCTGCACCAGTTGAAGCCTCCAAGTGGACTTCAAGGGCAGCCCCATGTAGAGAGCATTACAGTAGTCTAGACGAGAGGTCACGAGCGCATGAGTGACTGTACGCAAGGCATCCCGGTCCAGATAGGGTCGCAACTGGCGCACCAGGCGAACCTGGGCAAAGGCCTGCAGGCCTTTCCTGATGCCATGTGGAGTTCTCAGGAGTTATTTTTCCTTTGTGCCCAGGACAGAAACATCTGCCTCTACTTAGGATTAAACTCTCAATCTTCCAAGGGGTGCCACATTATCCCAAGCCACTTATAATCAAGAACAGAACAGAACAGAACAGAACAGGATAGAAGCTGGAAGGGACCTTGGAGGTCTTCTAGTCCAGCCTCCTGTTCAAGCAGGAGAACCTATATACCATTTCAGACAAATGGTTGTCCAGTCTCTTCTTAAAAACTTCCAGTGAAACTGACTTGGACTTCTGACGGTTTCAGCATCACGGTGTGTGTGTGTGTGTGTGTGTGTGTGTGTGTCACGCGATTCCCCTTTTGCAACTTTCTGACTGGCAAAGTCCACGGGGAAGCAACAACCCTGTTCCTAACTTAACAACTGGGGTGGTTCACTTCACAAGGAAGGTCGTCAATGGGGCAAAACTCGCTTCGCAACCATCTCACTTAGTGTTGGACCACTCACAGCTTTTATAGACAGGTTGTCCCACTGATTAATTGTTCTAACTGTCAGGAAGTTTCTCCTTAGTTCTAGGTTGCTTCTGTCCTTGATTAGTTTTTACCCATTGCTTCTTGCCCTGCCTTCAGGAGCTTTGGAGAATAGCTTGCCTCACCACACCCCATTATCTCATCTTATCTACTGAAACCTCTGGTTGTTTATAATTCTCGCAAAGGGGGAAAAAATGTGCTAGAATGATTTCACTCACTATTTATACATTTCTATCATCTCACTAGCAATTTTTCAATTGAAGCATCCTTTTTTTCCCCCTAGGAAACATATTCTCCCTTGGTATATGGATTGCAATGTGCACTTCCTTAACGGTTGCAAATAATATTTCCAAAATTGCGAATTCAGTATTCTTATATTAAGTTAAAAACAAACAAACAAACAAAAAAAACTGATGATTTGAATGCCTCATTCATTTTAGGTTTATTCCTCTCTTTTATCAGTGTGGACATGACAGAGGTTACTTTAAATGTTTAGAAATACTTTTGAAAATGCCCTGAGAACAAAACTGCATTTGCAAGTTAATATCAAGTCAATAAACGTTTATTTATTTTCAGGGTCTCCAAGTAAATGCAAGTGTTATGTCTGTTCTGTTCTAAGAGATCATTTTAGTACTGCATAAAAAATTGTATTATACCACTTGCCTCAGGGCTTCCCAAACTGCAAATAATATTATAGTAGTGTGATTTTCCAAACTGCAAACAATATTCTACTAGTAGCATATTATGACTTTCCTATTGCAGTATCTGTATTATATAATATTGCAATCCTTTTATCTCTTCATCCTTGAATTTAATTAGGATATGCTGTCTTTCTACTTGTCCATCTGTTTGTCTCACTTCCTCATACTTAGCAAACATATTTTCCCCCTCTTCCTTTCACTAGTCCCTCCTCTTTTAAAATAGCAAACACAATTTGAAAGTCACTGACAAAGAGACATCCTACCAAATTATAGGGGAGGGAAATATCTGACATTACTAGCAGGACCTTTGGTGATTTCAATAAGGTGGATTGTTGGTTGAAAAAATTGTTTAGCTGATGCTTGCCAACCACTCACCTGAACTGTTCTGTGTGCATTTTCTTACAAATTCTCCCAAATTCAGTCCAGGTGTCTACATCACTGCCTTGAAGTTGCATCATTGCCATTAAAAAGCCAAAGGAGATATTTTTCCCCCCAAGTCATTCCATCACGTGGAACTCTTGCATGGGAATACAGCCTGTGATCGTTTATGAAAGAATGGAGATGGAAAGGGTTCAAGACATTCAGTCCCACAAACGATGTTGGTTGTTAACATCAGTGTCTGCAAAAACACTTCGGAAGATCATAGGAAGGGTTCAAAGCAGGGGTGTTCACACCAGGAGGCAAATGTCCTCACACGTGGGTTGATATGATATCATGAATGCCATGAACCTCAGGCATACAAGGGAAGCTGATGAAGGATGGACGCCATCAACATCACTGTAACTTTCTTTTTCCAATACTGTCCTTTTTTCACTTGCTGAAAACGCAAAACAAAGTGTCAACGCTGCTAACGTCGGATGGTCTTGCTTTGACAACGGATGAAAATGCAGCCATTTTCTCTGTGCTTTTAGAATCAGTTGGTGCTGGGAAGGGGGGATTGCCATGAGAGTTCAGTTAGCAATAATAATAATAATAATAATAATAATAATAATAATAATAATAATAATAATAATAATAATAATAATAATAATAACAACAACAACAACAACAACAACAACAACAACTCTGCCGTGGGAATCCAAGGACAAACTGGCTCCAGAGCTGATAACGTTTGGCAGGCTGGGGAGAAAGCCCTTGCTTCAAGCTAACTGGGGAATGTGATTTATGACTGTTTATTGGGGGTGGGAATTGTACCTTGTTACTTTGTATCCAGGGGAGGGGAATTTAGTTTTTGGGTTCAACTATGTAGTGCCGATACTTTGTTTCCCGAACAAAAGATTCTTTAAGGAAAACAACGCCTCAAAGTTCTTTTGAAGGGTTTTGTCTGTGGGAACCATGACACAAAGCTTCATAGTGGCTACAGTTTTCAATTCATAAAATATGTCTTAAAATTAATAGAATAGAATAGAATAGAATAGAATAGAATAGAATAGAATAGAATAGAATAGAATAGAATAGAATAGAATAGAATAGAATAGAATAGAATAGAATAGAATAGAATAGAATAGAAGTAGAGTATTTTAGAGTAGAATAGAATAGAATAGAATAGAATAGAATAGAATAGAATAGAATAGAATAGAATAGAATAGAATAGAATAGAATAGAATAGAATAGAATAGAATAGAATAGAATAGAATAGAATAGAATAGAATAGAATAGGAGTAGAGTATTTTAGAGTAGAGTAGAATAGAGTAGAGTAGAGTAGAGTAGAGTAGAATAGAATAGAATAGAATAGAATAGAATAGAATAGAATAGAATAGAATAGAATAGAATAGAATAGAATAGAATAGAATAGAATAGAATAGAATAGAATAGAATAGAATAGATAGATAACAGAGTTGGAAGGGACCTTGAAGGTCTTCTAGTCCAACCCCTCCCCCCTGCTCAGGAGGAAACCCTATACCATTTTGGACAATTGGCTGTCCAGTCTCTTCTTGAAAACCTCCAGGGTTCGAGCATTTACCACTTCTGGAGGCAGGTTGTTCCACTGGTTAATTGTTCTAGCTGTCAGGAAATTTCTTTTTAGTTCTAGATTGCTTCTTTCCTTGATTAGTTTCCATCCGTTGCTTCTTGTCCTACCTTCAGGGGCTTTGGAGAATACCTTGACTCCCTCTTCTTTGGGGCAGCCCCTGAGATACTGGAACACTGTTGTCGTGTCCCCCCTAGTCTTTTCTATGTTTTTATTTATTTATTTTCTATTACTTAGTTATTAAATTTGTGTGCCAGCCATCTCACTGAAAGCTGACTCTATCCACATACGAAGCAATTTTTCAAAGTTTCTGAAATGAATTCATCCAGTCATCCTCAAATTATACATAAAATAATCTATTTCTCTTTTATCCCCGCTCTACATTATTACAAACCTGTTGTGGGTCCAGTATATTGTTTAAATCACTGAACAATGAAAGTAAAGGAGGAGTTGTATGGGGATAATAATATTTTGCAAGGCTGATGGCACAATTCCTGTAAAAATAGAAGAATGAATGGCTGTAAAAAAAAAGCTAAAACAAAAGGAAACATTGAACTAGTATGCGTTCAAAGAAAATAGTGGGATTATGCAATTGGGTGATGCTTTCTTTTTATAAACATACCAAGGGAATGTTAGGATCAAAAACCCCTAAGCTTTTACGCTCCAAAGCCTTACAAATTCATTCATTAGCTGACTTCTAAGCATGGAAATGGTAAGTTATAATTAATTTTAGTCTAATTTCCGACCCACAGAGTCAGAAATTATATTTTACATTCTAGCATGTTATTTTTAATTTCCTGACATATCCTCATTTCTTTTCTTCATTTCTTTTCCTAACCAGGAAGCTTCTTTTTTCCCAACTTTTAAGTCGATTCTGAAAAAGATCAGTAGGGTCAAAATCACTTAGCCAAATGTGCTGATCTCAAACAAGTTTAAATGGAAGACCATCAAGGAGGAGGGGAAGAGGGGGAGGAGGGGGAGGAGGAGGAGGAGAAGGATGAGGAGGAGGAGGAGAAAAGAAGAAGAAGAAGAAGAAGAAGAAGAAGAAGAAGAAGAAGAAGAAGAAGAAGAAGAAGAAGAGGAGGAGGAGGAGGAGAACAAGAGGAGGAGGATGAGGAGGAGGAGAAGAAGAAGAAGAAGAAGAAGAAGAAGAAGAAGAAGAAGAAGAAGAAGAAGAAGAAGAAGAAGAAGAAGAAGAAGAAGAAGAAGAAGAAGAGGAGGAGGAGGAGGAGGAGGAGGAGGAGGAGGAGGAGGAGGAGGAGGAGGAGGAGGAGGAGGAGGAGGAGGAGGAGGAGGAGGAAACCTAAAGTAGAAAGCACCCTTTTACACTTACAGGGGAAATGTAAAACGTGCCTGGAGAGTCACTGAATCTCCAGGGTTTGTCCATCCCAACATATGAACTCACACAGGACCCATTCCAGCTGTTCAGTGAGGTAAATTAACTCCTTCATACTGAAATATTACCCGAATTCCATCCAATTTGCAAGGAGGCTTGAACTGGAACAGAGTAAAAACCAGCAAAGTCATGTTGCGTTGAGGCGTACATTTGTTCCGTAGTTCTAAGGATTAATAAAATTGCTCTTTAAAAAAAAAACGAAGGCAAGGACTCCAGAGAAATTATGAATCTGGCTGTGCATTTCCCACTCCCCACCCCTCTCTGCTCCCATGAAAATGACACTCCCTCCTTCTTTTTCTGGCCAGTAAATGTTTTCAGGTGCACCAATAAATAACAGGATCAGTCTATCATTAAATCCTAATGTGACAAGAGACCCTGATCATCCAACCCAGGAGTAGGCAACCTTGGCTCTTGTATGACTTATGGACTTCAACTCCCAGAATTCCTGAGACAGCCACGCTGAGGGGAAAGGGAGAGGTTTCCCAGCTGAGCCATGCTGGCTCAGGAATTCTGGGAGTTGAAGTCCACGAGTCATGAAGGGGCCAAGGTTTCCCCCAAGTTGGCTCAGGAATTCTGGGAGTTGAAGTCTATTACCCTAATTCAGGGGTAGGCAACCTTGGCTCTTTTATGACTCGTGGACGTCAACTCCCAGAATTCCTGAGCCAGCCACACTGAGGAGAAAGGGAGGGGTTTCCAAGCTGAGCCATGCTGGCTCAGGAATTCTGGGAGTTGAAGTGCACGAGTCATAAAAGAGCCAAAGTTGCCTACCCCTGATCTAACCCAATACACCCGTGAAGACTCTGCTTGCAAATAAACAATGCCTGCTTGATTCAGCCTGGTAACAATTGCCAGCTTAAAATTCCCTTTAATACATTTTAAGCGATGTTAATGAAATGGATGGACCTGTATCACAAGGAGGAAATAGTATAAAAGCAGGTAAAGTAAAGATGGCACCTCCTGGATGAATCGGTGGATGAAAACGGAATTCATCCCTGCCCGGTGGTTCCTTCACGTAATCAATAGAGCCCCAATGTCTTCCTTTCCTTTCTGAGTTCCCGCCAAGTATCCAAAAGTTTTGTGGCTTTCAAAATGAACAGTGTGTAGAGCCGAGCAAAAGTCTGATTGTTTTTGTATTTGTTTGGTCTAATGTTACAACGTATTGGGAGCAATGCATCTTGCCTTCCTCCCCCTCCTTAATGCAGAAGAGAAAAATAAAATGGGAATATAGCTCTTGCTTGTTATTCTCTGATGCCCCCTTAATTATTTCCCATACTCCAAGGGCCAGTTTGATGTAGTGATTAAGGCAACGAGCTGGACCCTAAAAGCCAGGAGATTGTGAGTTATAGTACACCCTTAGTGTAAAGGGTGAACTAGATTAAGATGATCCAAGGCCTGGAGACTAAAACATATGAAGAACGGCTGCAGGACTTGGGTTTGGCCAGTCTAAGGAAAAGAAGAAACAGAGGCAACATGATAGCAGCGTTCCAGTATTTGAGGGGCTGCCACAAAGAAGAGGGGGGGAGGGGGTCACATTATTCACCCAAAGCACCAGAGGGAAAGATGAGAAACAATGGTTGTAAACTGATCAAAGAGAGAAGCAACCTGTAACTCAGGAGGAACTTCCTAACCGTGAGGACAATTAACCAGTGGAACAGCTTGCCTCCAGAAATCGTGGGCGCTCCATCACTGGAGGATTTTAAGAAGAGATTGGACAGTCACTAGTCTGAGATGGTATAGGTTCTCCTGCTTGAGACATTGTGGGCTGTTCCCTGACACCACTGGATGACCTCGCCAGGGCTCGTTGCCTTGGAAGAGTGAGGAAGATTCTCAGGGATGACTCACACCCTGGACGGTATCTCTTTACTCTCCTACCATCTGGTAGGAGATATAAGAATATAGCCAGCTGTACCAACAGGCTGAAAAATAGCTTTTATCCGTGGGCTGTTAGGCTTTTAAATGGGACATAATCTTATGCAGAATTGACTTGGGAGGCCGGTGTGTGGTGTAGTTGGTTCACATAGTGTGGTGGGATGGAGGGTTTGTTGTCACTGTGTGTTGGGGGGAGAGAGCACGGGGGGGGAAGGCTCAGCTAATCTCAATGTACACATGTTGTACTTTGACAATAAAGGATTATTATTATTATTATTATTATTATTATTATTATTATTATTATTATTATTATTATTATTATTATTATTATTAAGCAGGGGGCTGGACTAGAAGACCTCCAAGGTCCCATCCAGCTCTATTCTATTCTATTCCATTCCAATATTCTATTCTATTCTATTCCATTCCAATATTCTATTCTATTCTATTCTATTCTATTCTATTCTATTCTATTCTATTCTATTCTATTCTGTTCTGTTCTGTTCTGTTCTGTTCTGTTCTGTTCTGTTCTGTTCTGTTCTGTTCTGTTCTGTTCTGTTCCTATCTGGTGACCTTGGGGCCAGCCCCCCCCCCTCTTGTAGCTCCAAGAAGCAAGAAATGACAAATCATTTCCAAAATCTCACTGAGAAAACTACAGAGACTGATCCAGGAGACAGCAGTGCCTTTTTTTATTGAAAAGTTTTAAAATACAGTTTTCCTTTAAAAAACCCCCCTTCCCCCTCCCTCCTCCCCTCCCTACCTCCCCCCTATCCCCCCCCTCCCCCTCTCCCTCCTCCCTCCCCTGCCTCCCCCCCCTACTTCCCCCCCTCCCCCCCCCCGACTTCCCAGAGCAAAATACAAGGTATATATCTAAAAAGCAATCATAAACAATCATATACTAACAATTATAAACTCTAAAATCCATCACTCTCTAGCTTATATAGAGTAAACCAATCCTTAAAAATACTAAATATGTATAAAGAACTAAAATAAAAGAAAACTAGCGTCATTCCCATCTATGTTCTTCCACAATTCACTATTTCCTAAACATATTCTCATTTACACATCACAAGCACCTATCCCTATTAACCTTTCTAGCCAAAATAGGCTATAATAGATAGTTCTTACACAAATTAACCCACATTAACCCACAAAACTTTCTTCCTCTTCCTCTGTAGTAAATTGTCCATTAATTCCAAATTAAAAATTCTGTTACCATACATATCATCCCAAAACTCTTAAAAACACAACTACCACTTGACTATCAGTATGTTGTGGAAGTTCCATAGATTTCTACTGGTCCTATTTTCTTCTCTTTTTTGAGCGTTTTAAGGCAGCACGCGTCACCCTCTGTTCTCTAGGATCATCCAAAAGAGTTGCAGCTTGATCTCCTCCTGTACCATTCTCGTCTATCTGTCCATCTTCATCCTCTTGATGTTCTCCTTCTCCAGATCCCTCTGCAGCTTCCAAAAGTGTTGATGGGGTTGCTTTTAAGACATTGTTGTAAAAATCATGCGCTTGCTTCACAGTACCCAAACAGTACCTTTTGCCTTCATACATGAAGCTCAACCCAGCTGGGATCTCCCATCTGAACCTTATATCTCTTTGCTTGAGCTCTTGCACAAGAAATATAAAGTCCTTCCTTCTCTTTAAAATCTTTGGAGGAATTTCTTTTAAAACCAAAACTTCTTGACCAGCAATCACAACTTTAGTATCATAGGCAGCTTGTATAACTTCATCTCTAATTTCCCTTTTTACAAAATAAACCACCACATCTCTAGGCAACTTTCTCTGTTTAGCAATCCACGAGTTCACACGAAACACTTTGTCCATGCCTTGTTTTATTTCAGATGCTGGATGGTTCAATACCACCTCAAAAGCCTCAGAAACCAGCTGCTTTAAATCTTCCTTAATATTCTCTTTTAGGCCTCTAATTCTAACAGCAAACTGCATCTGGTAAAATTGAGCCAGACTCAGTTCGCTATCCATTTTGTCTTTTAAATCTTCAATTTCCAATACTTTTGCTTCTAATATAGCATTTTTTTGAGTCAGTTCTACCACTTTGTCATCCAGCACCTCCACACATTTAGCTACTTTATGCACTGAGGACAAAATGTCTACCTTCATCTCTCTGAGTTTCTGTTCCATCCTTTCTTCCATTCTCTGCTCCAATTTCTCCAATTTCTCCTCCATCTGTGCAAATTTAACACCCATTGACTCCAAAATTAACTGGGTATGTTTTTCAAGATCCTTCGATGTCAATACATCTGGAGAATGCAACACCTGCAGTAATGATTGTTGTTGCACCGGAGAATTTCCAGCACTCCGAAAAGTTCTAGGGGGAGGTTTAGACGCCATCTTTTACTTACAATTGTGACGCACTTTCACTTTAAGTTTTAAGCAAAGTCCATCAAGCTCGAGAGTAAAATAAAATAATCCTCTTCATCTCTTCATCTTTCCCTCTTGTACTGCTCTGCCTGCTCTTTTCCTTTCATAGTCTCTCCTTCAAGCAGGGATGGTCGCAGACGCCTGGCTCTGCTCCATGAAGTCCGGAGCAGAGACGCTAGCCAGCTGGGAGCAGCCCAGGCTGCGGGGGAGTTCAATCCTTCAGCCGCCCAAGCTCCAAGCTCAGGCGGCCCCGGAGAACTCAACCCCTACCTGGGGGCTCACCCCCTCCTCTTCTCCCGAGGAGGGGGCTTCAAATTCGCCCGAACAGCTGATCGGCGCTGTTTCGGGCGAAAAATCACACAGCTGAGCCGCGGGCAGCCCGGGAAGGCTGCCTCCGTCGCCGCGGAGCCACCGGAAGTCCCCAGGAGACAGCAGTGCCTTGAAGTTCATATTCCAGCGAGAAGAAACATCTGCACAGGGTGCCCAGAAGTCCAGAGTTGTGACAATCAGGCTAGATTTGATACGGATTTTTTGAATGAAGCTTTCTGTTCCTTGCTTGTGTGATCTGCGGCAATGAGCTGCTTTTTCAGTCCTTTGTACGAAGATTTCTCTCTACTCTCCGTCCACACCCAAGGACACAAGCCATGTAGGAACTGCCATCTTGATGGCACTTCTTAAGAGTCCAAACACCAGAATCAACTTTCAGATCGTTGTATGAATCAGCCTTCAATCGGCCTGGGTGAGGCTGTGTTCAAGAAATTCCCAGTGCAGAAGCTCTTTCAAGAGTGGATGGTTGGCGCCATGAATAATTCAGCAGCAACAGGCTACTCAAAAAGGAAGAAGCAACAGAGAATACACAAGCGGTCTGCCCCACCTCCAGTCCAGGTAAGCAATGCTAAAATAACAACCAGGAGAAAATTCTCAAAACTGCAATCCTTTCCAAAAGGTTGCAGACCTATTCTGTGGTATGGTGAGAGAGAGAGAGAGACAGAGAGAGAGAGAGACAGAGAGAGAGAGACAGAGAGACAGAGAGAGGGAGGGAGGGAGGGAGGGAGGGAGAGAGAGAGAGAGAGAGAGAGAGAGAGAGAGAGAGAGAGAGAGAGAGAGAGAGAGAGAGAGAGAGAGAGAGAGAGAGAGAGAGAGAGAGAGAGAGAGAGAGAGAGAACAACAGTAAAATTGATTCTGGGTTGTATTTTTATCCTCTTCCTTTTTTTTTGCTCCTTCCATTCAGAGTTATTCCTTCCCTTTATTCCCATAGCAACCCATCCAATTAATCAGGTTATGGCTAAATGATAATAGATTGCTCAAGTCCAATTAAAATTGATACAGTCCTTTCAGTAAGACACAGAACAGAGGATAAGTTACTGAAGAACTCAAAGAAGCTTCTTGGATGTCTGAAATAGTATAGGGTTTCCTGCCTGAGCAGGAAATAATAATAATAATAATAATAATAATAATAATAATAATAATAATAATAATAATAATAATAATAATAATAATAATAATAATAATAATAATAATAATAATAATAAGTTGGAAGGGACCTCAGAGGTCATCTAGTCCAACCCCCTGCTCAGGCAGGAAACCCTATCCCATTTCAGACAAATGGCTTTCCAGTCTCTTCTTAAAAACTTCCAGTTTTGTAGCATTCACCACTTCTGGAGACAGGTTGTTCCACTGGTTAGTTGTTCTAACTGTCAGGAAGTTTCTCCTTAGTTCTAGGTTGCTTCTCTCTTCGGTTAGTTTCCATCCGTTGCTTCTTGTCCTGCTTTCAGGTGCTTTGGAGAATAGTTTGACTCCCTCTTCTTTGTGGCAGCCCCTGAGATATTGGAAAACTGGAATAGACAAAGGTACCTTCCAAGGATGATGATGATGATGATGATGATGATGATGGAAAAACAAAGTCCTTTTGTTTTCAAAAGTCCAGTTGCTTTTTGAAAAAGCAGCTTTGGGACAACCATGACCTGGATGACTGAGAATCTCCATGGACATTCAGCTATGCACTTTGGGATGGACACCCTTAGAATGAACTGAAGAGGCTTCTTGGAGGAGAAGCAAAATGTCCTCAAGGAAAAAAAAAACATAGAAGGTCCAGTTACCTTTTGAAAAAGCAACTTTGGGACAACCATGACCTGGATGATGGAGACTCTCCATAGACTCTCCGGCATCATCTTCCCATCGTCCTGTGCGCCCCCACAGGGAGGGCCTTCTCAGGGTACCGCCGGTTAATGAATGCCGATGGGTTATTCCCAGGGGAAGGGCGTTCTCGGTGGGTGCACCTGCCCTATGGAACCAACTACCTACGGAACTTAGGACTGCCCCGGACCTTCGCTCACTTCACTGGGACCTGAAAACCTGGCTCTTCGAGATGTTTGGCCCAGACTGAGGGGTTTTTAATTTTAATTGGGTTTTAGATTTACTTGGGGCTTGAATTTAATTAATTGTTTTAATTGATTTTAATTTTTGTATTTTATGGTTTTAACTGCCCTGTAAACCGCCCTGAGTCCTACGGGAATAGGGCGGTATACAAATTCAATCAATCAATCAATCAATCAATCAATCAATCAATAAATCAATAAATCAATAAATCAATAAATCAATAAATAAATAAATAAATAAATAAATAACAGAGAACATACAGAATAAGGTTAGGTAACTTGAGGAGAAGCAACAATGGAAGGAAATGAGATATGCTTTTTTGTACAACCGCAACAGAGATGTTTGAGATTGCACAGAGTTTTCCTAGGATAACATTCAGCATTCAGAACAATTTTTGCTAAGGAAGAACTATCTCAGATGCAGTTGAGAAATCTTGTAGAATGAGGGATGAGCAGAGAAGCATGGAGAGAGCCAATCCTGAAAGTAGACACACTCCCTACCATGAAAGACTGTATAGGTGACAACCAACAACTTGAGCTGCACCCAAAAATCTCTATGAAGCCAGTATAATTCAGTGAGTGGTGGTGTTACCTGAACATAGTGTAGCAGGATGTTTCCACAACTATTCATGCAGTTACAGCTTCTAGCTGGTTTTCCAAGATAGCTCCATGTTCCATCATAGTTGACTCCACAATATTTAGATTAAAAAAAAAAATGTTTATTCACTATGGATGGTGAACTTTTTCCCCTGAATCCAGCTGAAGCTCTCAACCATCCCTGTAGTTTTCTTGGCAGGAGAATGTAAATAGATCTTTGCTCCTTTCTTCTCTGTAGACTCCCATTCACATAAAAAGGTAATATCCTGTTGTTGTTGGGTTTTTCTGGAGGTCATCCAAAGTTAGCTAAAGATTGGCAGGTTTCACAAACCAAACAAACATATCAAGATCCCCAGATCCCCAGCTAACTGAGAAGGTTTGCTTGCTTGCTATAACTTCTGCCCACATAGATATACAGAGGTCACCAGTGCAGCAAAACAAATCCTCCTTTCTTCTGTGTTAGAAGGTGTGGGAGGCAATTTTCTCAATATAAATCCTTAGAAGAGTTGGTGCTAGAAGGAAAACATCTAGGAAAGTTTTACCTTTCCTAGATAGTGAGAGTTTTCCAAGAGTAGCCTTGATGTAGGCCTTGTTGTGATTCAGTGTCAGCCTGTGCTCCCAACAGCTGAGTCCGATGAATCTGAGGAGGAGGAGGGGGGGGTTGGAGACCCTTTGGTGTCAGAGGGAGGCTCTGATACACTGCAGGACTCTCAGCCTGGCCCCTCCAGTCATGTTCCTCATGAGGCTCAGCTGTGTGAATACGAGGTGTCGGACTCAGAAGACTCACAGCTGAATCTGTTCAGAGACGTTAGAAGCAGAAGGCAATCCAGCAGAGCAGAGCACAGAGAATCAATGAGGCAACTCAGTGAGAGGAGGAGAAGGTAGTGAGAACCTGCGCCTTGGGACTGATAATAAAAGGGGAAGGTGTGGGCGGGGCTGGTTGCTGAAGGCAACCTTTTGGAGACATTCTAAGAGAATCCTGGTCTGTTCTTGCTACTTCTGTTCAACTCTTGTTTGTTGACTCTTGTTTGATATTTTAATTCATTTATTGAAGGAAATATTCTGTTGCTTTTTTGTTTGAACTGTAAATAAATTTGGGTTGGGTTTTTCCAGCCTATTGACTGTAAAAGAAAAAAGGGGTTGTCCTTGACACACAAACAGGGCCGGTCGTAGACTGGAACAGAACAGGCCTCTAAGGGAATAAAAAAAAAAAACACAACATGAATGGCTCCTTACGTGAAACCATCCAAGCAATTTTTGGAAATTCTGGATGCAAACTGACCTGAAGGGCTTAAGACAGTTTAGGATAAAAAATAGTAATTTTCAGTCAAAGCTAATAAATAAATAAATGACTGCACATATGCAAAAGTGGAAGAAGAATGATGTTATCGTGCTCTCTGAAAGTGAACCAAGCTGAAAATTAACCGCTGTCCTCACATAGAGCATCTCAAAGGGGAGATGGTTGAAACCCAGACAGGCTTTTGGGGCAAAGGCAACTGGAAGGTGAGCAGGATTTGCAAAGCCTTCTTCATTAATCCCAAGGCAGGAAAAGCTTTAAGGGCCCAAATGACTCAGTTGTCCTTTCATATCGCTCAGCCTCATTGGTATCAATGTAAAAGGGTACCATATTTTTCAGACTATAAGACACACTTTTCCCCCAAAAAAAGTGTGTGGGGGGAAACGAGGGTGCATCTTATGGTCCAAAGGTGTGGTACCCCAGATTCTGCTCCTCCCCCATCGCTCCGCTGGGAGGCTGAGACACCGGATTTTATCCACAGACCAGAAGAGAACACCGCTGATTAGGTGGGAGGCTGGGATTCCTGATCCGATGCTGCCAGCCAGCTGGAAGTCCCGGCGGGTGGCCCCGACACCGCCAAACAACTGGGAGCATCGGCAACCTTCTCTGGGGGCTGCCAGTCAGCTGGGAGCCTGGGGCTTGACAGCCACTCCTGCTCAAAAGCACCAGCACTTCCAGGTGACTGGCGGCCACAAGAGAAGGTTGCCGATGCTCCCGGCTGTTCGGCGGCAGTGGGGCCGCCCGCCGGGACTTCCAGCTGGTCAGTGGCATCGGATCTGGACTCCCAGCCTCCCACCTGATTAGCGATGTTCTCCTTTGGTCTGCGGCTCAAATCCAGAGTCTCAGCAGGCAGGAGCCCAGGATCAGCGTGTCTGAATGGGATTTCTAAGTGCGACTCAGCTGATCCCAGGCTCCTGCCCGGCTCACTTGCTTGCGGAAAAGAGGCTGCTTGCTAAATGAGCCCAGGATCAGCTGAGTCGCACTGAGAAATCCCACTCAGAAACGCTGATCCTGGGCTGTTGCCCAGCTCTTGTTCACCCCAGACTTCTCTCCAGCCATACTTAGAGAATCCCATCCCTACACTCAAGTGCTTACTGATGGTGGGCCCAACTTTGGTTTTCTTCCTATAAGTCTAGGGAAATTCTCAGTCATCTAGGTCACAGATAAACCTCAAGGTGGGCCTCAACGGCTCTCTAGAAGAACCCAAATGACTGCCAGGAGTATAAATCCTTCCATTCCCCACCATCCAGTCAGAGCTGAGGAATCTTCTTGGATGAGAAGCGAAACATCTTCAAAGAAAACCAAGTAAGTCCATTTGCCTCCTGAAAAAAAAACACCTTTGATTTTTCTTCCTACACGAAATTTAACAAAACTCAATATTTTGTCTTTGGATTTTCTTGCCTGTCAGAATGTTATCCAGTGTTATTCACTATAAAAGCAGAGATACTGATAAAATTAAAGGGGTGGTAGGTGGGGTGGTGGATAGGATTACAAAAGAGAGAGGGGGAAATAGTACATTGATTTCAAAGGGAGAAAAAATGAACTTATTTCAAGGGACTCTAGTACATATTATTCCTTAAGATACAGACTTCAAAGGAATTACAGGAACATGCAGATAAATAGATTACACTTTGGAGGTGATTCATCATTTCAACAATACTTACCGATTTTTTCCCCAACGTGGGCTTTTTCTATGGGACCGCCGCCTTGAAAATACTGCTTTCTAAAAGAGATGTTCTTTTTATCTGTGTTATTTTTATCTTATGAAAGAGGAGAAAAGATACTGGCTAATCACCTGCCTCCAGTACATTGTTTGATGTCATCTCTAGATCACTCAGAAAATACAGAAAGATGATTATGGTTTATAAAACCCTGATGACGGGGCCTCCTGTGCTGTATCCGTATCTGGAAGGCAAAAAATAATAATAAAAAAGGGTAACTGAATTAAAGGGGGGGTGGGGGGGAGAGAAAAAAAATTGTTACAAATCTTAGAATAATGTTCAAGTTTTCATATCACTGCAGCTGGAAGCCTTTTTGTCACTGTAGCAAATAAATACCTTGTTCGTAAGGTTTACATTGTTCACAGAGGTGTCTTTTGTGGGGAACAGGACCTGATCTGTCTAATCTTAGGAAAACAAACTCTAATTTGGTACATTTGATCTCCTCTCTTCTTAGTTGAAAAGCTTCGTTTCCAGCGGGAAAGATAAAAAGGGCCCATCCTTACTAACTAACCAGATCTGTCTTTGACAAAATAGATTTATTTTAAGAATTGAGGCCTTTGAACTGTGGTGCTGGAGAAGACTCCTGCGAGTCCCTTGGACTGCAAAGGAGATCAACCCTGACTGCTCTTTAGAAGGCCAGATCCTGAAGTTGAAACTCAAATCCTTTGGCCACCTCATGAGAAGGAAGGATTCACCGGAGAAGAGCCTAAAGCTGGGAAAGGTTGAGGGCAAGAGAAGAAGGGGACGACAGAGAAGGAGGTGGCTGGATGGAGTCACCGAAGCAGGAGTCGTGAGCTTAAATGGACTCCAGAAGATGGTAGAGGACAGGAAGGCCTGGAGGAACGTTGTCCATGGGGTCACGATGGGTCAGACACGACTTCGCAACTAACAACAACAACAACATTTATTTTAAAATGTATTGGTTGCCCCTCTTACCGCGCACAGTAACTCTGAATGGCTTACATTATTAAAAATATAAAACTACATAAACCCTAATCATATAAATACAATACTTTTTTTTTTAAAAAAAAAAGAGGTAATGAAGCCATTTGACCCATTTACTGGAGGTAATTCAGCACTTTTTTGGGGGGTTATCTTTTTATTGTTTGGTGTGCATTTTTCCCCCCAATTTGTTTATTTCAGTCCATTTGATTTTATTAAAAAGATTTTTTTTTCTATTGGGTATCTTTTACCTGGTGTTTTTTTTTCCCTACGTAAGCTGCCCAAAGTTGTTACGATTTACCGTGGCACAGAAATATGTAATGTCTATGTGTATATTTGGTGCCTTCAAGTCAGTTTTGGACTCTTGCTGGCTTTCCGCTGTTTTTTTGGCAAGGATTTTCAAAAGTGGTTTTCCGTTATCTCCATCCCAGGACTGAGAGATTGGTCCAAGGTCATCCAGCTGGCTTTTTGCCCAGGATGAGACTAAAAATGTGGGTCTTCTGGTGTCTAGGCTGATGGTTTAACCCTCATACGACCTGTCTCTCAGTAAAACAAATACTGTACATAAATAAATTATAGAAGCTGTGGTGAGTTGGACCCTGAAAACCACAGCTTTACAAAATATCCTCCCTGTAGCTGAAGCTCAGTAGTGTTCTGAGCATTCCCCCCCCACACACACTTTTTTGCCTTGTAATTCACTGACTTTACAGCCTGAGCTCAAACTATAGGGAGTAATAAATCCATAGGATTTCCCCCTCTTCCCCTATTTTGTAAAATCTATCCAAATCTTGCATCCCTTCGCTTTGTAAATAGAAGATCGGTGGAAATGTAAATATAAAACATAGGCTGGGATATTACAGTACCAGTGTTTACCCCCCCCCCCTCTGGAATTGTAGCTGATATTCTACTATCTAACTCACAAGTGAAGTCCAGCCAAATCATAGTGAAACATTTTCATGTTTTCAATCTTTCTCGTGGGGTAGATGGTGGGTGCAAACCACCATCTCCGAGAGATAAAAAGAGTACATTAATAGCAGGACAAGAAGCTTCTGCTTTCTTGTCTCAAACCTGGTTCAAAAATGGTAACTGTGAGAGGGACCTTGGAGTCCTAGTGGACAGTGACTTAAAGGTGAGCCAGCCGTGTGTGGCAGCAGCCAAAAAAAGCTAATACAATCCTGGTTTCTATAAACAGATGCATAGAATCAAAATCACATGAAGTCTTCTTCTTGTTGTTGTTAGCTGCAAAGTCGTGTCCGACCCATCGCGACCCTACGGACAATGTTCCTCCAGGCCTTCCTGTCCTCTACCATCTTCTGGAGTCCATTTAAGCTCACGCCTACTGCTTCAGTGACTCCATCCAGCCACCTCATTCTCTGTCGTCCCCTTCTTCTATTGCCCTCAATCTTTCCCAGCATTAGGCTCTTCTCCAGTGAGTCCTTCCTTCTCATTAGGTGGCCAAAGTATTTGAGTTTTAGCTTCAGGATATGGCCTTCCAAAGAGCAGTCAGGGTTGATCTCCTCTAGGACTGACCGGTTTGATCGCCTTGCAATCCAAGGGACTCGCAGGAGTCTTCTCCAGCACCATAGTTCAAAGGCTTCAATTCTTTGGCGCTCAGCCTTTCTTATGGTCCAGCTTTCACTGCCTTAGTACCACTTTATAAAGCCTTCGTAAGGCCACACCTGGAATATTGCATCCAGTTTTGGTCACCACATTACAAAAAAAAAAGATGTTGAGATTTTGGAAAAAGTGCAGAGAAGAGCAACTAAGATGATTAAAGGCCTGGAGACTAAAACATATGAAGAATGGCTGCAGGACTTGGGTTTGGCTAGTCTAAAGAAAAGAAGAAAGAGGGGTGACATGATAGCCATATTCCAGTATTTGAGGCGCTGCCACAAAGGAGAGGGGGTCACGTTATTCTCCAAAGTACCAGAAGACAAAACAAGAAGCAATGGATGGAAATTAATCAAGGAGAGAAGCAACCTGGAATTAAGGAGAAACTTCCCAACAATGAGGACAATTAACCAGTGGACCAGCTTGCCTTCAGACGTTGTGGGTGCTTCATCACTGGTGGTTTTTAAGAAGAGACTGGACAGTCATTTGTTTAAAATGGTATAGGGTTCTCTTGCTTCAGCAGGAGATTGGACTAGAAGACCTCCAAGGTCCCTTCTGGCTGTATTTTGATTGATTGATCTTCTGATTGATCTTCACCCATTTTGCTCTCGTCACAAAAATGTACTCCATGTACTTTTGTGTCTTTTCAATATCTTTCTTAAATGGTGAAACAAAAAGATAAATGTGAACAAGAACCAATAATCAAGAAAAAGAATAGAAGAAAATAAAGAACAGTCTGTGAGAGAGAACACAATGCAGTAAAATAAGAAATAAGGAAACAGAAATAATAATAATAATAAAAAAGGAATGGCTTCCAATATAAAAGCAGATATACCGTAAAAGAAAATTACAGTGAATTCTTACTCTGTAGTTACAACATAGCACCATTTTTATAGCCTATTAGTGTCTGCTAATCATCAAATCCATATATTATAATTTCATTATTTTCCCTCCTGTTTCACATGAAAAGTCCAAAAGAGGCTTCCAATTAGCATTAATCAATCACTTTTCCATTGAAGATGATAAAACTACATTTGAAGTTGAGGCATGTACTCATGATGAGCATCAACGATGAGGATCAGTTGTGGTTTTTATCCTTTTAACTTATACATTTGATTGGGAAACTTCTTGCAGTTTGGTTAAATTAACTTGGAAAAAAAATATGGATTTCATCTGAGTTTGAGGAGCATTGCCTTGGTAGACATAATCATTTTCTCGCTCTCCATCTCTTTCTTTCTGTCTCTCTCTCTCTCCTTTTTCCTCTCCCTCCCTCCCTTCCTCTCCCTTTCCCTCTCCCTCCCTCCCTCCCTCCCCCTTTCTTTCCTTCTGTCTCTCTTCCTCTTCATATCCCTCCCTCCCTCCTCTCTCTCTCTCTCTCTCTCTCTCTCTCTCTCACACACACACACACACACACAAACACACCTCTCTTTCTCCTCCTCCTCCTCCTCCTCCTCCTCCTCCTCCTCCTCCTCCTCCTCCTCCTCCTCCTCTTCTCTCTCTCTCTCTGCCCAGGACCTAAGTGTTGTGTGTTTGTATTTTTCCCACTAATAATATCTATCTCACAGTTGATAAGAAAACACACTGCTAACACCTTAAAATATGCCATTTTGATTTGTTAATTCTGGAACTCATGTCTTTATTCACAACAAGTAAGAGACGTTCATTTCCATTTCTTCTTAAGCTTTAGGAATGAAATTTGTACTTTTTGCTGGCAGATCCCAGGTCAACTTCACAACTATTTTGGGGTCATCAGACAATCCAGGGATCTTGCTCAATTGCTTATAAAGAGACCTTGACTTTCTGACATGCTATAAAGATCTTCACTGTTATAATGACACCATCAGAGTTGCTTTTCTTTCTAGGAGTTGCTGCCGTGTATTTTTTTTTAATAATCCATTTTTTGCTACTTCCAAAAGTTGCGCGTTGCACAACAATCCATCCCGATAATTTGTTTTTACCTAGCCCAATTCTACTAGAAGTTCCCTTTTTCACCACTGGATGAAATAAAAGGAATAACTGGGGAGGTCTAGCACAAATTAGGCTCCGAGTCCAAGATTTTTTGACGGTGGATAAGCATTTCTCATCTGCAAATGAAATACCTGCAATCAGCCTTCCAACATTCTCTTCTATCATCTCTATCTCGCTCTATTTATATTTCAGCCAAAAAAGGAAGAAAAAAAAACAATACCCAATTTTGCACTCACACTAAGTCACCCAAGCAGCCAGAAGCATTCAAGTCTAATGACAGATGACACAGGACATTTTATCTAAAGGAAATATCCCAGTCAAGCTGTCATCTTACAACAGTGCCTTCCCTGAAAGCAGACATTAGTAATCCATGCTTTGCTGTGCCAAAACCCAGTTATAACACCCAGACAGGTGAGGGACATTTCTGTTCAGTCAAAGGCTTGATTTATCAACTCTTTTATCTGGCCAACGAAAATAATTCTTTCTTTTGTGCCTCTCTGCCTTATCTCTTCCTCGAGCATAGATCTCAAGTAAGACGGAAAGTCCTTCGGTGGCACTGACTTGTGATCAATCTGGGGCTCCATCTGCAAGTCAAGTCTATTTCATTGGAACCATTCTTGGCACTATTCATATCACTGCAATGAGATCTAGGGGGAGTTGCCCTTGAAGAGTAACCGGAGCCAACAACTGGTCTGCAATGCAGCAGTACGAGCAGTAATGGGCAGGCATCGGTAAGCCCATGTAAGAACTTTACTTTGAATCTGAACTGGTTCTAGAAGCCGAACAAGGTTCTCCTGCTTGAGCAGTGGGCTGGACTCAGTGGTGGGATTGAACTACCTGAACAACCAGTTCTCTTATTGGATGCAGGCCTGGGCCTCCGAGGCCTATAACAGACTTCTGGAAGTGGCATCCATGCACTTCTGGTGGGCCATTCTAGGCCTGGAAGGCCTCCTCCAGGCCTCCTGGGCCTAGAACGGACTTCCAGAAGTGGCATCCATGCACTTCCGGCAGGCCGTTGTAGGCCTGGGAGGCCTCCTCCAGACTGCACACACCTAGAACAGATTTCCAGAAGTGATATCCACACACTTCTGGTGGGTAGTTCGAGGCCTGGGAGGCCTCCTCCAGGCCTCCGAGGCCTAGACTGGACTTCCAGAAGCAGGGTGCATTCAGCCGGTTCTCCAAACTCAGCAAACTTTTGCTGCCAGTTTTGCCGAACCAGTGCAAACTGGCTGAATCCCACCACTGGCTGGACTAGAAGACCTCCAAGGTCCCTTCCAGTTCTATTCTATTCTGGTTATGACATATAGACACCAAATGGCATAGAAACTGGTTCATTGATGGAAGATCTATCTGTCATAACATTTCCCCACATAATTCAATCCTGCAGGATCACCATGGTTTCAAATGCCTTTGATTAAACAGTGTTATCTATGGGAAATCCCAGAACAACTGGAGCAACATCTGAATGCCATCAGCATTGGAAGAAATTCCCATGCGTATCTACAGAGATTCTCAATCCTCCAGATCATGGCTGTCCCACAGGTGCTTTTTGAAAGGCAAATGGACTTTGCTTTCTCTTCACTTCTTATCCAGGAAGCTTCTTCAGTTCTGAAGAACTGGACTGAAGTAAAGAAACTTCTTGGATGAGAAGAGAAGTGAAGAACCTTCTTGGATAAGAAGCGAAGACCAAACAAAGTCCAGTTGCCTTTTGAAAAACACCTTTGGGGTTCCCATAATCTGGAGGATTGAGAATCTCCATAGATAAACATGGGGATTTTTTCAACAGTGATGGCATTCGAACAATGTCATTTATTTATTTATTTATTGAATTTCTATACCGCCCTTCTGCCGAAAGACTCAGGGCGGTGTACAGGGCAATAAAAGAATTACAAACAAAAGTTAAAAATAAGATTAAATTAATTAAGCCCTAACAATAAATAATTAAAAATACCCCAAACCCTTAAACCAGGCCGGCCTGTTCAAATAAATAGGTTTTCAGATCAGTTGTTTCAGGATTTCCCATGAGTCAATTGCAAAGGGCAGCTTTATGTGGAGCAGCTTACATCCTGTGACAACACCATCAATAATAATAATAATAATAATAATAATAATAATAATAATAATAATAATAATAATAATAATAATAATAATAATAATAATAAGAAGAAGAAGAAGAAGAAGAAGAAGAAGAAGAAGAAGAAGAAGAAGAAGAAGAAGAAGAAGAAGAAGAAGAAGAAGAAGAAGAAGAAGAAGAAGAAAGGATGGAAAATAATAATAATAATAAAGTTGGAAGGTACCTTGGAGGTCATCTAGTCCAACCCCCTGCTCAGGCAGGAAACCCTATATCATTTCAGGCAAATGGCTGTCCAATCTCTTCTTAAAAACTTCCAGTGTTAGAGCATTCAACACTTCTGGAGGCAGGTTAATTGTTCTAACTATCAGGAAGTTTCTCCTTAGTTCTAGGTTGCTTCTCTCCTTGACTAGTTTCCATCCATTGCTTCTTGTCCTGCTTTCAGGTCCTTTGGAGAGTAGCTTGACTCCCTCTTCTTTGGGGCAGCCCCTGAGATATTGGAACACTGCTATCATGTCACCCCTCATCCTTCTCTTTGTTAAACTAGACATACCCAATTCCAGCAACCGTTCCCTATAAACAGTGAACAACATCTGCCTATCCCAAGTCCTTTGGAAGGGCTCAATAGGAGAATAAAAGTAACAAATCCAGCCTGAACATCGGGCTGACTGAGTGACCAACCTTATCAGCATGTCTCTAGTGTCATTGGCTGGATCTGTGTTTCTCATCTACATTTCAAGATGCAGCGTTTCAGATCATTTTAGCAAAGAATTGATGTTTCTCCCCCTTTTTACATGGGCAGAGAAAGAGTTGGCTATAAAGTGGAAAATAGAAGACATTTCCTAATATTCGTGAAAGGAGCAATCAATACTACAGAAAGGTCAAGAACGCAACCCCATGCTTCTTTCAAACTGGGAAGTCTTCTCTAATTGCAATGTAAGTGGAAACCATGCTTTTGAATTGGGCAGAAGCAGAATCCACTGCTTTGTATTAGGTTTTGCTGATAAACTCAATCAAAATATGAATTATTATGGATTGCCTGGTACCTTAGCAGCATCCTATACTGTAATGTGCCTCGAAGGGGCCATGGATATTTTTGAAGGAAATGAGACATTTTTGAAGGTGACAAGAAACCTAATATAAGTCCAGACATCTATCGTGTCCCCATGTTAGTCTGTCTTAGTGAGATAAAAAGGAGAGTTCGGTGTATGCAAAAAGTTTTCACAGGCTAAAAAGGTAAAGGTAAAGGTTCCCCGGCACATGCGTGCTAGTTGTTTCCGACTCTAGGGGTCGGTGCTCATCTCTGTTTCAAAGCCGAAGAGCCAGTGCTTGTCCGAGGACGTCTCCGTGGTCATGTGGCCGGCATGACTAGATGCCAAAGGCGCACGGACCGCTGTTACCTTCCCACCGTAGTGGTCCCTATTTTTCTACTTGTGTTTTTATGTGCTTTCGAACTGCTAGGTTGGCAGAAGCTGGGTCGAGTAACAGGTGCTCACTCTGCTACGCGGCACTCAGGATTCGACCTGCCAAACTGCCAAACTTCTGATCGACAAGCTCAAGGAGGAGGAGGAGGAGGAGGAGGAGGAGGAGAAGGAGAAAAGAAGAAGAAGAAGAAGAAGAAGAAGAAGAAGAAGAAGAAGAAGAAGAAGAAGAAGAAGAAGAAGAAGAAGAAGAAGAAGAAGAAGAAGAAGAAGAAGAAGAAGAAGAAGAAGAAGAAGAAGAAGAAGAAGAAGAAGAAGAAGAAGAAGAAGAAGAAGAAGAAGAAGAAGAAGAAAGGATGGAAAAAGACAGAAGATGTAGGACTGTATCTGAACCTTGTTCAATTATGCAGACGTACTGATAAATATATTCCTTTGTGAATATTTACCTATAATAAGATTTTATGAATATTCCCAACTTGGCTTGGTAAATTTAGTAAACTAAATACTTAATAGCGATGCGAGGTAAGTTCATATATTTTCTTGAGAGAACATGGACCAGAATCTGTTTCTCTTTCTAGGACATGCAAAATGCATTTGCATTATTTTAATTAATTCCTTGCCTCAAGAAAAGGCAGGTAACAAATACAATAGTGAATAACATTAATCGGGCTGCTCCACAATTTGATTTCACATACAAGGTTCAGCAAATGCTGTGGCATTTCTTCCAGTGAATTGACTTTTCCCAGATTATATATATTTAATAAAAACCCAACAACAACCCACAAACAGAAACATGAATGGCTCATTTAAAAAATATAGAAGCAAATGGTTCAGAACTTAACTGGATTTCATCTGAAGGCAACAGGGATTTAATGCATAGACTTTCAGTGTAACCTACCGTGTGTTTAGCAAACAATAGCAAAAAGATGTGACCAAATTACTAACTGTGTGCATCGGGAGTCAGTTATAAATTTATTTTTTCCTAATGAACAGCCAACTGCCCTTGAGAAATGAACCTCCAAATGTTGTTTAAATCTGCAAAAAATGCCTTTTGCAATGTGTTTTAATTATATTATATTGGAAAGCCAACAGAAGAATAATCTCACAAGGGTATGAATGAGGGAGGGAGGGAGGAAGGAAGGCAAGAAGAAAAAAACCTCAAGCCTATCTTATGATAGCCTTCAGTTGTGTCAGATGAGGAGAGCACATCTTTCTTCTTCTGTCCTGACCACTTTTTAACAGAGGCACGCTGGAGAGCATTGTAACAAACTGCATCACGGTCTGGTTTGATGGTAGCAGAGCCTCGGATAGAAGGTCCATAGAGAGAGTGGTGAGGACAGCTGAGAAGATCATAGGAAGCTCACTTCCGTGATTCAGGATTCTGTTCACAAGCTCTTATATGTGCTTAGAGCTCGGAGCATTGTTAGAGACCCCACACACCCACTTCACGGTCTGTTCCTGTTGTTCCCCTCTGGGAGGAGGTTTTGAAGTATTTATAGCAGAACTACCAAATTCTGTAACAGCTTTGTTCCCTATGCCATCCATCTGGTAAACTCTGCAGGATTCGTTTTTCTTGCCATGTATTATTATTAATATTATTATTATTATTATTATTATTATTATTATTATTATTATTATTATTATTATTATTATTATTATTATTATTATTATTATTATTAATAATAATAATAATAATAATAATAATAATAATAATAATAATAATAATAATAATAATAATAATAATAATAAAGTTGGAAGGGACCTTTGAGGTCATCTAGTCCAACCCCCTGCTCAGGCAGGAAACCCTATACCATTTCAAACAAATGGCTGTCCAGTCTCCTCTTAAAAACTTCTGGTGTTGGAGCATTTACCACTTCTGGAGGCAGGTTGTTCCACTGATTAATTGTTCTAACTGTCAGGAAGTTTCTCCTTAGTTCCAGGTTGCTTCTCTCCTTGATTAGTTCTAACCATCTGAAGTAGACTGTGATCTTTCTCTGTGTCATATATGTGTGTGTATGTGATTATACACATAGTTTTTTTTGTCATATTTATGCAGTGTATATTGGAGGTGGTTACCTTTTGAGAGCTGCATGAAACAAAAACTCATTTTAATGTGTGCTGATTAACGTACACTTAAAGTGACAATAAAGTTATTATTCTACTCTGTTCTGTTCCGTCCCATTCTATTCCATTCCATATTTTCTTTTCTTTTTTATTCTATTCTATTCTATTCTATTCTATTCTATTCTATTCTATTCTATTCTATTCTGTTCTGTTCTGTTCTGTTCTGTTCTGTTCTGTTCCGTTCCGTTCCATTCCTTTCTGTTCCATTCTGTTCCATTCCATTCCATTCCTATCAAGCAAAAACTATGAATAAAGGAATAATAATTCTCTCGAGAGCCAACTTCTCCTAAATCCCACACTCTCTGTTTGCAGAATTCAGAAATCGTAGGATATTTCAAACATCTTGTTTCAGTATGCTTAAATCTCACAAGATTTAGTATCTCATGAGCTTTCAGCCCTTTAGTTGTGGTTTTTTTTTAATCCCAAGTTGGGGGAAAATTAAAAAAAAATAACACCCTGGGCCAACAAAAGCTATGGGAAATATTGCCAATTCCTGTTTTTATCATGCAGATGCTAAAAGATTGCCTACCTATTATACTTTCAGCCTAAAATAGGAATCCAAGTGACATTTGTACCTTATGCTATTAACAGATCGCTGTTTCCAAATAAAAGGCGTCTGGAACTCAGTCAACCATGGCTACCTCTAATGGAAAATGGAACAAATGACAATTATTTGATTGGTACCTTTCTTGAACAGGATTTACGTATCAGTTGGGACTGAAGAATCAAATAATCTGTCAGATCATCTCACAAGTGCTCATCCAAGAAGTTCCTATTATTGTTTATTATAGTTATTGCAAACTTCTTTAGTTTAGACCTGGAGAAAACATTTCTCCCTCCCTCCCTTCGTTCCTTCCTTCCCCATTGCAACTCTGCATGAGTTCATACTCTCCCTCCCTCCCTTCCTTCCTTCCTTTCTTCCTCCCTCCCTCCCTCTCTCCCTCCCTCCGTTCCTTCCTTCCCCATTGCAACTCTGCATGCATTCATACTCTCCCTTCCTCTCTCCCTCCCTCCCTCCCTTCCTTCCTTCCTTCCTTTCTTCCTCCCTCTCTCCCTCTCTCCCTCCCTCCATTCCTTCCTTCCCCATTGCAACTCTGCATGAGTTCATACTCTCCCTTCCTCTCTTCCTCCCTCCCTCCCTTCCTTCCTTTCTTCCTCCCTCCCTCCCTCCCTCTCTCCCTCCCTCCATTCCTTCCTTCCCCATTGCAACTCTGCATGCGTTCATACTCTTCCTCCCTCCCTCCCTCCCTCTATCCCTCCCTCCCTCCCTTCTTTCCTTCTTTCCTTCCTTCCTTCCTTCCTTCCTTTTTTCCTTCCTCCCTTCCTCCCTCCCTTCCTTTCTTCCTCCCTTCCTCCCTCTCTCCCTCCCTCAGTTCCTTCCTTCTCCATTGCAACTCTGCATGCATTCATACTCTCCCTCCCTCCCTCCCTCCCTCTCTCCCTCCCTCCCTCCTCTCTCCTCCTTCCTTCCTTCCTTCCTTCCTTCCTTCCTTCCTTCCTTCCTTCCTTCCTTCCTTCCTTCCTTCTTTCCTTCCTTCCTTTTTTTTGTTCTGGTTGCTTTTATTGCCTTTGTTCTGTTTTAATTATTAAAAAAGAGTCATATATATGAGGCAGGTAGTCTATAAATTTAATAAATAAGTAAGTGCTGAGTTTCCCATTATTGCTATTCTCTTATTCAATGGTTACAAGTTTTTATACACTATCTATTTCATAAGACACCCTAAAGTAATAAGGAAAATTTATTCAGTTGTATTTTCTTATTGGATTGATGTAGCTGCTCATGAGTCTGACTCTCAGCAGGTTTCAATAAAACAGATATGTTACAACTAGGATTGTTATCTGTTAGGTGGCAATACTATCTAATAGATAATCCACAAACTCCAGAGTTTCAATTGGACACATCAGCTTTAAATGATTTATGAATGTAAAGCGATTTAGTGGGTTTGCATACTCTGAAGACAAGCTGTTTCTCAGAATGGGGGCAGCTACAAAGAAGGTCCCCATTTCCTTTACTTCACGAGGTTGGGAAAACTTAATCGTTTCTCCTTGGTATTATGGACCATTAATAGTCTAGACTAGACTAGACTAGACTAGACTAGACTAGACTAGACTAGACTAGACTAGACTAGACTAGACTAGACTAGAATAGAATAGAGTAGAATAGAATAGAATAGAATAGAATATCAGAGTTGGAAGGGACCTCGGAGGTCATCTAGTCCAACCCCCTGCTCAGGCAGGAAACCCTATACCATTTCAGACAAATGGCTGTCCAGTCTCTTCTTAAAAACTCCCAGTGTTGGAGCATTCACAGCTTTTGGAAGTGAGTCGTTCCACTGCTTCATTGTTCTAACTGTCAGGATGTTTCTCCTTAGTTCTGGGTTGCTTCTCTCCTTGACTAGTTTCCATCCATTGCTTTTTGTCCTGCCTTCAGGCGCTTTGGAGAATAGCTTGACTCCCTCTTCTTTGGGGCAGTCCCTGAGATATTGGAATGCTGCTATCATGCCATCCCTAAATAAAGAACATGTTGGAGAGCTGTCCGGGGAAAATCTAAGAACCACAGTGGTACTTTCTCAGACTACTAAGTGATTCTTTAATTCAAAGTATCTTTAGCCTGTGGCAATTTTGCTTTGAGCATCTTTTGCAGACCACTTCTTTGAACCCATCTCATCCACAATTCACAAGGAACAAAAGCAGCAACAACAAAGTACAATCTGAAAAGAGAACAAAAAAATAGTGAACTTGTCATTCCGGTTGTTACAAGTAACAAACTAAAAAAAAATAAACGTGGCAGCAATATTATAATTGTGGAAACTGTAAGCCTAAGACAGATCAGTTCCTGCCATAAAAAATAAAAAAAATAAAATAAAAAAATCTTGCTCCCAATGTCTATGGAGATTCTCCATCATCCAGGTCATGGTTGTCCCAAAGGTGCTTTTCCAAAAGACAACTGGACTTTCTTGGCTTCTTCTCTTCTCATCCAAGAAGCAGAGCTGAATGTAGTCGACGCATACAAGTTTAGAACACGTTTCATGGAGGCCCACAATTGGAATGTAGCCAATCAGGTTAGTTTGTTCTATCATGAATGAATCTAATGCTTAATTCATGCATTGGGTTAATTCAACCCGTATCTGTTTAACATCAACAACAACAACAACAACAAAAGTCAATGACTAAAACTATTTATATAATAACTATTTTGAATCTAGTATCCATCAGGGTGTTTCCATGAATTTCTACTCAGTGACATGTTTAGATCAAGTTACATGAAGGCTCACATTTGGAAAGTAGCTAGTAAGGTTAGTTTGTTCCATCCTGAATTAATTTAATGCTTATTTCACGCGTTGGCTTAATTCAACCCGTATCTGTTTAACAAAAAAGCAGACAATGGGCTAAATGTATTTAGACAAGAACTATTTTGGATCTAGCCATTAGCCATTAGTGCCACCAGGGTTTTTTTCCCATGAAATTATACTCGGTGACATGATGCCATCTGCAGAACTCAAGCACACTTGGGGATGATGTGCATTATGGTGACAATAACTTGTAGCTCAGCTGACCTACTTCCGAGGCACGAGGGATCTTTAAGCAGGGTGACAGCAAGTGCCAGCTGCCAACGTGTTGTAACGACAATGTCATCCCGATTAAACAGAGGTGGCTTACGACTCCAAGCAGCTCTCATTCTGTCACCACCCAACCTTTGCCTGTCGTTCAGAGACTTGGGGAAACCGTGATAAGGAAACAAGGCTGAAATAATTTGAAGCCCTTTCA
>NC_138206.1:119214332-119371832 GCF_964194415.1 Vipera berus | reverse complement strand
GACTCCCAGTGGCAAAGGGGAGGCAGAACTGAGGAATAAAGAGACTTGAATTAAATCCCGAGTACCATGCCTACTTTGAATGTAATACTGACAGCTCTAATTACACACCTCTTTCCGACACAGTAAGTCATTAAGTGAAAGCCAGAGGGGCTAGGAACAGCAGAAGTGATGCTCAAACAAATGTAAAGATCCCACAGTGGCCCCAGAGCATCCCACTTTTATTTGCAATATGTTGCATGCTGCAGTCTCCTCTCTCGCTTCCATGTCATAATTAAATGAGAGGAAGGCAGAAGCCTTTTAAAACATCCACATCACGTGAGTTTACTAGGCGTGCTAAATAATAATAATAATAATAACAATAACAATAATTTTATTTATATACCGCCCTTCTCCCGAAGGACTCAGGGCGGTGAACAGGGCAAGAATAAAAAATACAGAGTTACAAAAGTTAAAAAAGGATTAAATATATGCCCACTAAAAACAGTAAATACAAATATTAAAATAACAATAAAAACCCCACCAATCCCCCATCAGGCCAGGCCGGCTTGTTCAAATAAGAATGTTTTTAGATCGCGACGAAAGGAGTGAAGATCGGGCGCCGTCCGGAGCTCAACCGGTAACTGATTCCATAGTTCCGGAGCGCCCACAGAGAAGGATCTCCCCTGGGGGCCACCAATCGACATTCTCTGATCGGTGGCACCCTGAGGAGGCCCTCTCTGTGGGAACGTACAGGGCAAAGGGAAGTTGATGCTGGCAACAGGTGTTCCCTAAGGTACTCCGGACCCCTGCCATGTAGGGCCTTAAACACCATTACCAGTACCTTGAATCTCACCCGGAAGACAACTGGCAACCAATGCAGCTCACGGAGCAGAGGTGTGACATGGGAGTATCGGGAGACTCCCAACACAACTCTCGCGGCTGCATTCTGTACCAGTTGCTGAATGCTGAAAAAGAGAAGTTGCCAGTGGGATGCCTCCAAATATGGGGTCCTTGGTGCTCTCTGAGCTTGGTAGTGTGGTAGGAACACACTCCCCCTCCCCCACGTCACAAGAATAAAAATCAGGAAAAGAAATACAGAAGCCATGTTTCACTCGGGGGAAAAAAAACCTGGCTATTGTGAAAAGCAGAAACATCGAATCAGGCCTGTTGACTCACAAAAAGAGTTCAATGGAGGTAATAGACAGATTAAAGATAAGGGGGTAAAATTAATTCCATTTGTTTGACAGGATTAGGACCAAGGAAGGCGATAATTAAGACCCATCCCGAGCCTTTGCAAAACAAGTAAAAGCAATCAGATGACAAAAGACAAAAAGTAAACCTGTAGATTATGAAATGCTGTGAAAACTGTATAAAAATCCATGTACTCCTCAAACCAATTGATCAGCTGTCCCAGAACTGCATGCTGTTCTGCTCTTCAATAAACAAGAAACGTCTTTCAAAAGCAGCCTCCATTTTTATTCCCGGCTTGGAACTGGACCTTAGCAAACCCTGAACTACAAACGTTCTCCTTTATTGGTACCCAAATAAGGCTTTTAGATCACTTTAGGAGAAAAGAAAGGGATGCGGTGGCTCAGTGGGGTTAGGACGCTGAGCTTGTCGATCAGAAGGTCGGCAGTTTGGCGGGTCGAATCCCGAGTGCCGCGTAACAGAGTGAGCGCCTGTTACTCGTCCCAGCTTCTGCCAACCTAGCAGTTCGAAAGCACGTAAAAAATGCAAGTAGAAAAATAGGGACCACTACGGTGGGAAGGTAACAGCGTTCCGTGTGCCTTTGGCGTCCAGTCATGCCGGCCACATGACCACGGAGACGTCCTCGGACAAGCGCTGGCTCTTCAGCTTTGAAACGGAGATGACCACTGGCCCCTAGAGTCGGAAACGACTAGCACCTTTACCTTTACCTTAGGAGAAAAGAGGAGGCTCTTGATAGTAGAAGACAGACAATAGTGGCTTATAACTGGTTTCTTCCTTTTCCTGATTCTTTCCCCATCTTCCCTCTTTTTTCAAGAAGCTGGGGAAAAAATGAAGGCAAGCACAAAGAGTTGCGGTCCACTCTCTTCTGAAAGATAGTTCTAAGAACTCTGGATTGGAAGCCCTGACTGCTCAATTAATACTTATTTAAATTCTCAAGAGAAGAATGAACAAACCAGCTATGCAAATGACTTTCTCCCTTTCTTTTCATTACTGAAGTTACGGCCATGTTAGAATTGCATTTGTTCCATCATGAAAACTTGACTCTCTCTCTCTCTTTTTTTTTTAGTTCTTCAGTTCATTAGCTGTGAAGTTCAGAGCTTTTACACTGTCAATCATTTCCCCAAATGCTCTTTTGAGAAACAGAAACAGAGAAGAAGGAGGAGGCATGGAACAGTGCCAAATATGTACTTTCTAGTTTGTTAATTGTGAGCACCTTCGCTGATCTATTCGTGACAAGTGACAAAAATCATCTCATTTGTTCTGCTTTTAAATTCTGTCTCAGGCACTCATTTTTAAAACAAAACAAAACAGAACAGAACACTAATAAATTCTCCAGTGGTCGTAGAAGTATCTTTGGAAAGGTTGATATTGCTATTCATTTTAGTGTGGTAAAATCACAAATAATAGGGGCCACCCACTTTGCTTATCTTTTATTTGTTCGTTTGTTGTTGTTGTTGTTGTTGATTTTAAAGATTTTAACTCCGCCATTAGGAACAAATAACCAGGAAGAGAAGTTAAGTTCAAAGCACTGAAAGTTTATTTCATGCTATCTATACAAAAGAATCTGGTTGACTAATGGTCAAGCTAAATGGGCCCTAGATAAGGGTCATAATAATGATGTATTTAACCCCGTCCTCCAGATCAGCTTATTCGTCTCTTACATCCACCTTTCAAAAGAAAAAGGGAAAAAAAATCTTCTCTTCGTTTCTTTTCTCTTTTGCAATCTGCACATCTCCAGATCCTGAAGCTACCCAGTAGGTAGTGAAATATATACACTGAAAATTAATTCAAGGATCCTAAATAAACCAAAAGGCTTACTTTGGGGGGAATGTCCTTTTGCAGCTGTATAAATACTTTCCCTGGATCTTAACTGACAAGCATTTATATAACAGATGCATGTTGTCCCTGAAAGAGAAGATGGAAACAGAAGTCTGGACAATTTACTTTGACAAGTAATTGATGGATGTGGTTTAAATGTTTCTTGTCTGGGAGATATATGTGACTCGCAAGAATCAAGAGGAAACAGCAGCGCCATTCAATATGTGACATTAAAAAAATAAAAATAATACCTCTCTATCCAGAGCACAATTTTCAGATTGACTCCAGAAGATGGTTATTGGCATTCCTGAATAATAAAACCCCAGCTGAGAAAATCTGCTTTATAACGAAGGCCGTACAGAATACGGACAAATAAAAAGAGCAATTCAAATGGACCGGAATGGAGATTGTAATGGATTTGGCACACCAATGGAACTTGGTGGGCATTTGTAGGCCTCTCTAGACCAGTGACAGCCTTGTGGATGAATCATCTCTTGCAACGGTCAGATTGGGTCATAAAATGTCTTTTCCATCTTGGAGAGGTGAACATTTTGGTCTGTGCAGATTGGAGTGTCTGTGTTTGCACACACGTGTGTTCCTTTTGATTTGCTAAGAGTGCTTTCCTGCTTTTTAAAATTTGCAGATGAGTAGAATGACATTTAACAGGGAGAAATGTAAAATTATGCATCTAGATAAGAAAATGAAAATAAATTTGTTCTGAATGGGGTACTCAGGCTTAGGAACAGCCCATGAGAGAAGGTATTTTTAATTTTGAAATATCTTTTTGCTATGATCTATCATCTATCTATCTATCTATCTATCTATCTATCTGTCTGTCTGTCTGTCTGTCTGTCTGTCTGTCTGTCTGTCTGTCTGTCTATCTATCCAGTGATGGGATTCAAATATGTGAACAACCAGTTCTCTACTGTATGTGGATATTGCTTCCATTCTGGGCCTGGGCAACAAAAAATTAGGTTCCAGTTCTGATGAACTGATGCAAACTGGCTGAATCCCATCTATCTATCTATCTATCTATCTATCTATCTATCTATCTATCTATCTATCTATCTATCTATCTATCTATCTATCTATCTATCTACCGGTATCTATCTCTTTTAACCTATTCAATATTTATAATAAGCAGCACGTTTACAAGTATTTTGAATAACAATATGGGGCCAGGGAATAATATTTCACACATTTAACATGCACTTGATGTTGTTTGTAAATATTCTTCCCATTAAGGTTTATTTCAAGGCAGAATTCAACAGATTATTGAAAATTTGCCATCCAACATCTTTCTCTTGGCCAAGAGATAGGTCCTGGATGGCTAATTTTCAATAACCTGTCGATTTCTGCCTTGAAATAAATAAGAACCATGATAGCTCCTTAAGCAGTTGTTCTGTGGTTTTGATTTCATTTGAAAACCATCATGGGTTTCTCTCACCTGGTAGTCACAACATTTTGCTAATCTCAACACGGCCAACGTAACCTGAAGATGGATCTTACATGGCTTTACATGGAGTCAAACAAACTTTCTGACAGTATGGGGAAAAAAGACTTTTAAATATATAAATATTACAATTTCCAACCAGCTCTGAAGGTTACACCTGTGTTTAAGCATCCCCAGTTCTAATTTCAGTTCACAGTCTTGTCCCTACTTTCTGAATTGCTTCAGAGGCAACCTAATACTAATAACAAAAACACAGTAATAAAGAAGTTGTGCAAAACTGGATAACTGAGACTGGAGTACCATATTCCAGAAAGGATACAGGTTACATTTTTTTTCTTTTTATGACCTTTTAATCCCCTTATTTGTGGTGGAGTTGGTGTAACTGAATGGAGATGAGCATTTACTGGCTGGATGCCCTTCCTAATGCCTATGTGGGATTCGCAGCAGATATTTTCTCTTTGCGCCCTGAGAGAGAAATATCTGCCGCTGCCTGGGATTGAACTCTTAAACCTTCCAAACGGGAAGTGAACTTCTTCACCTCTAGGCTACCATTCTGCTCCAAGGATATAATTACATATCACTCAAAATTCATAGGAAACATTCCATGCTACAGAAGAAATGCTTCTAGCTGTGTCTAATAATAATAATAATAATAATAATAATAATAATAATAATAATAATAATAATAATAATAATAATAAGTAGTAGTAGTAGTAGTAGTAGTAGTAGTAGTAGTAGTAGTAGTAGTAGTAGTAGTAATAGTAATAGTAGTTGGAAGGTACCTTGGAGATCATCTAGTCCAACCCCCTGCTCAGGCAGGAAACCCTATACCAGGGGTAGGCAACCTTGGCTCTTTTATGACTCATGGACTTCAACTCCCAGAATTCCTGAGCCAGCCATGCTGAGGGGAAAGGGAGTTTCCAAGCTGAGCCATGCTGGCTCAGGAATTCTGGAAGTTGAAGTCCACGATTGTTGGGGGCAATAAGATGACTTTGTAAAAAAAAATGCCGCATGGGGGGGTCGAAAGCCCTAATAAGCAGGCATATACATAGAATGAAGGCTATTGCTAAGCGCATTGATTTGTTCTTCTTACATTGTAAGCCACCCTGAGTCTTCGGAGAAGGGCAGGATTTAAAATGGGATAAAAAAAAGAGCCAAGGTTGCCTACCCCTGCCCTATACCATTCCACACTATACCATTTCAGACAAGTGGCTGTCCAGTCTTTTCTTAAAAACTTCTAGTGTTGGAGCATTTACCACTTCTGGAGGCAGGTTGTTCCACTGGTTAATTGTTCTAACTGTCAGAAAGTTTCTCCTTAGTTCTAGGTTGCTTCTCTCCTTGACTAGTTTCCATCCTTTGCTTCTTGTCCTGCTTTCAGGTGCTTTGGAGAATAGCTTGATTCCCTCTTCTTTGGGGCAGCCCCTGAGATATTGGAACACTGCTATCATGTTGCCCCTCACCCTTCTTTTCATTAAACTACACATACCCAATTCCAGCAACCGTTCCCTATATATTTTAGCCTCCAGTCCCCCGATCATCTTTGTTGCTCTTCTTTCAAAATACATTGGTATCCATCAAGAAGAACTAAACAATTATGTTCCATCAGCACCTCCATCTTAACTGATGTGCATTTCTGTTTATTGACCCATATTTGGTTCCTCACCAGATGCTTAAAAGTTGCATAAAAAAACATCACCAGGCTCTGATGTTGATTCAGCATGTTTGCTGTCTTCCCTGACTCCCTAACCACAGCTAGATCTTCTCAGTCATACTTTGAAACTAAGCTTCTTTCTGATCCAATCTGAAATCATTTGGCTTCTCTATTGTGCGGCCCTATTTAGTGAATGAGTGTGCAGAAATGTCAGCTTTGGAGGCAACCCTTGACCTTCTCTTAACCAAAGTCCCTTTTCTACCTTGCATGAATTTGTCTTGAATTGTGACAAGCCGCAGGGGTCTCTCTGAAGAGATGGCTTTTATTGATCCTTAAATCATTTGTCAAAAATTGTAACACAGACAGAACAAATCAAGCTTGTTGTCCCTCTTCCCATTTAACCAAGGTCAACGTTCCCATGATGTCCCTAGGAGGTAGTCCCATCATTTATCATTCCTCTTGCTCATCACTTGAGCCTGCAGAGCATTTTAACACATATTCTGCATATATTTTCTTCCGCTATCTTTTTGTCAAAAGGCTTGAGGCAAACCCACCGCCACACCATTCTCCTATTTACATTTAGCTAAATATACTTTCCCCCAAAATCTGCAGAGTTAAGATTTTTTTTAAAACTTTAAGCAAGTAAGGTCAAACTGATCGATGCATTATTAAAATAATAAGCATAAAGAAAAAAACAATTATCTACTATTGTCACAATGGGTCTTTATAAAGTAAGCTGTAGCCACATGCATCGGTTTGGTAAGTTGGCTCATAAGCTAAATGGGGCTTGACGTATCCCTTTTCACAATAATATTCTCAGGTGCAAATTAAGATAAAAGTGACTAATTAGGTATGTGTCTATTTTCATGAAAGAATGTTTCCCCCCCTAAAGAATAGCAAAATGGGGGGTGGGGGGGAAATGCTTTCCTGTGGAATCTATGTAGAGCTTTATCATGGTAAAAATATTTCTGATTTAAATTTGAAAAGGGGAAACAATCAAATGTCATATTAGACAGATGCTTTCAGGGGAAATGCTATTACAGATGAAAGCAGTCTGTGGAGGAGGATGACAGGACCTCTTATAATTCTTACATAGATGTAGGTTCGCATTGAAATAACAAATCTGTGGCGTCAGATTACGCCTTAAATCAGTGAGGAAGAAGAAGGCTAGGACAAATCTGTGCTGTGTTGTTATTGCCAAGAAAACATCACAGCCATGTCCATGAAGTCAACAGATCTTGAGCTTAACTCAAGGGAGCTTATGTTTTTTTTAACCGATGGTGAAGAATCCAGGGACAATCGGAAGTGAAGCTATTGTTCTTCAGGAGATTTTATTCTGGTGCAGTCGATAGAATTAAATTGGCCGGCATCATAATATCCCACGTTAATTGATTTGTAGGCTTCAGCCTTGATGAAACTTGAAATTCTAATCAGAAGTTGGAAAAAGCCAAAGACGAGGGTTTCTCCAGAAACTTTGGATAGGTGATTGTGTAAATAAACACCCAGGATATCTATTAAGTCTTAATAAAATCTGTGATTTTTTTAGGGAGAAGATAAGTCTGATTTTTTTTCCCCTACCGTGGCCTAAAGAATTCAATTCTCATTGAATACTGCTTCTCCAAAATTAGCCAGCAGGGAAGCTGACCAAATCATTTCAATAGGTATTTTGCTTTTCAGATTCCCAAATGCATTTTCTCTTTTTTTTTGGGGGGGGGGCAGCTTTATCTTCTGTCATATGACAAGAGCTTCCACAAGGATACAAAAAGAGACTTTAAAATTAAGGACCCAAATCCTTGAATGACAAAGATCTTTGGAGTCCATCTCAAGAGGTTCTGTCAATAAAAGAGCATGTTTCTATCTGTGTGGAATATCTAGTGTCTCTCAATGTTATCATGCAATCCTTCTTCCAGATTAGCAATGGTGGATATGGAAGGGACCTTGAGGTCTTCTACTCCAACCCCCTGCTCAAGCCTTATGCCATTCCAGACAAATGGTTGTCCAATCTCTTATGGAAAACCTCCAATGATGGCACACCCATAACTTCCATAGATAAGCCATTCCACTGATTAATTGTTCTCACTGTGAAGCATTTTCTTCTTAGTTCTAGGTTGCTTCTCTTCTTGATTAGTTTCCATGCATTGCTTCTTGTCCTGTCTTCAGATGCTTTGGAGAATAGTTTGACTCCTTTGTGGTAGCTCCTTTGATAGTGGAGCACTGCTATCATGTCACCCCTAGTCCTCATTTTCACTAGACTAGACATACCCAATTCTAGTGACTGTTCCTTATGTGTTTTAGCCTCCAGTCCCCTAATCATCTTTTTTGCTCTTCTCTGCACTCTTTCTAGAGTCTCAATAATAATAGGGACTTTACAGCAATTTTGGAAATGAGAAGTTCTCCTCTTTTAATATCCCCAAGAGAGATTCTTTAAGATGATTTAGCAGCATGTCTGGGGGAGTTCTGCATATATGTATCCAGGAGTACATCAGTAAAATGGCGCTTGAACATGAGCTGCTGGATGCCTCTTTAATGATCTTCCACCCATTATTTCATCTCTTGCCCTCAGATGATTTGGAGGACACATCAACCCTGTCTTCCCTATGACAGCCCCTCAAGTGCTGGAAGACTGCCATCATGAAACCCTAGTCCATCTCTTCATTAGACTAGACATACCTAATTCTCTAAATTTAGCCTCTAGACCCACTTACCATCTCGTGCTGCTCTTTTCTGCACACTTTCTAGGGCAGACATGTCAAACACAAGGCCCGGGGGCCAGATACGGCCCACGAAGTGGTTTCATGTGGCCCGCGAAGCCATCCTGGAAACAGTGAGGGAACGGCCCGCACTGCCTTGGCCCTGAGACCCTCCTTCTTCCAGAGACCCTCAGATCTGTCCCACTCCTGCCCAGGCCCTCATAGGCACCCTTGATGCCAACGATGTAGAGCTGGCCACGCCCACCCAGTAGGCCATATGCACTCTAGCCATGCCCACCCAGTAGGCCATGCCCACCCAGGCCACACCCACCCGGCCCCTTGAGGGCAACCGCAATGCTGATGCGGCCCTCAATGAAATTGAGTTTGACACCCCTGTTCTAGGGACTCCATGTCTTTTTTGTCTTCTTGTGACTGGAACTGGACACAGTATTCTAAACGTGGTCTCACCGAGGCAGTATAGAGCAGTGCTATAACTTCACGTGATCTTGAAACTATTTCTCTCTTGATGCAACCTAGGACTGCTGGGTCCTTTTTCCCCTAACCCACCATGTCCCACTCTAAAGGCACACAAAGCTTTTAAGCTTATGGGCCACAGCTTTGAAAACTGGTGGCCAAAGAGAAAGCCTAAAACCGGTCACTTCCTAACGATCTTTCCGTTCTCCCACCATCCAGTCAGAGCTGAAGAAGAAGCTTCTTGGATGAGGAGCGAAATGTCTTCAAAGAAAAACAAGAAAGTTCAGCTGCCTCCTGGGGAAAAAAAAAAACACCTTTGGGATGACTTCCTAAAGATAATTCCTCTGAGACAATCCTTTCCCTCTTTGATTTGTTCCAGAAGGTCTATTTTTTTTAACAGGGATGGGCAAACTCTTCCAAAAGTTTGTCCATCCCTGATCAAATTCTTATTTTGCAGGTTCTTCCCCCCCCCTCTTTTAATAGAGTTTGCCTGCTATTTCCTCCAGGTAGCTTCTCCTACCCGCTAGAGTTACCCATCAATATCTCAATTGACTAAACAGCAGGTTCTTCAGAAATAAGTAAACTTAGCTTTTTTTTGCCAGATGTTATATATATTTCCCCCTAAGGCAGTGTCTCAGTTTGAACAAACCTCTCGCTATCTGACAGGTCTTTGGGCTGATGGCCCAAGTAGCATGCTGCTGCTTTATCAGAACTTTCAGAGTTTAATCTTTGCTTTAAAAAAAAACAAAACTGAAAACTGAATATATTGTTTGGCACAATCTTGATATTTCCTTCCCACAGTGGAAAAAAAAAAGATATGAAAAGTCTACAGGAAGCAGTAAAACAAGAATCCTATAAAATGATTCAGAGATTATTATTTTTTTTCTTGCTTGGGCTTCATTGAAATGCCTCTGGCAACAAACCTGGTGTGTCAGTGGGTCTTAGATTTGCCATCAGCTGTTTCATTTTTTTATCTGCAGCTACAACAAAAACTGTATGACTTTATCTCAGCCGAGATGTAGAACTTTGCTTAAGATCACCCAACATGAATCTTGCAGAGGGGTGGTTGCACGGGGAAACAAATTCTCCATCTTGATCGTTTTTGATCGAAGCAAAGCAAATTAGCAAAAGTTTCCAAATTTCTATGGTTAAAGGAGCAAATATATAGAGAGATTAACTTGGAAATAAGTCCCAAGGAAAGCTCTTCTGGGTGACAATAAGGAATACATGCCAGCCACATGAGATCCAGTTTGGTGTAGTGGTTAAGGCCAGAAATAGGGAGACTATGAGTTCTAGTCCTGCATTGGATACAGAGCCAGATGAGTAATCTTGGGCCAGTCTTTCTCTTTCACTCCTAGCAAGGAGGTGTTGTGATTCAGGGTCAGCCTGTGGGTTTGGCAGTAGGGTCGGATGACTCAGAGGAGGAGGAGGGGGGTGTTGGAGAGCTTGCTGAGGATAGCCTTGAGGCTCCGCAGAGCCCTCAGCCAGGCCCCTCCCATCTGGTTACAACGCAGACCCAGCTGTGTGAGCCTGACAGCGTGGATGAAGATGACCCACAGCTGGCCCTGGCCCTGTTCAAGGACACCCGATGCAGGAGGCAGTCAATCAGGAGTAAACAGAGGAAGGCAATGGGGCACCTCGGAAGGAGGTAGAGAGAAGCCATGCCTTGAACTGTTTTAAAAGGGGAATGCATGGGAGGGCTGGTTTGCTGAAGGCAACCATTTGAATAGCTCCTGTTTCATGGTTCGTGTCTCTGTTTGCTCTGTTTTATGTTAATAAATTTGGCAGGCTTAGTTTCAGCCTCTTGCCTTCTTGTAAAGGGGTTGTCCCTGCCTTTTCTGCAGGGCCGGTAGTAAGCTGGTACAGAACAGGAGGTCAATGGCCTCCTTCCATTGAAAAACCTTACCAAGAAAGTCCAGTTGCCTCCTGAAAAAGCACCTTTGGGACAACCATGACCTGGAGGACTGAGAATCTCCATAGACTTTTAGCCATGCCCTTTGGGACGAACACCCTTCGAATGGTGCCGGAGTATGAACAGATTTCCAGAAAACATTGCAGACTACAGGAACCCCATTTGTGCTTCAGTATGAGATGCAGACCACACTGACTCATCCCCAACAGCCTGTGTCTGTCTTCAATCATGAAGAGACCCAGGGCAGAAAACGTCCTGCCGCCAAGAAGGCTCCACACCCACTTGCACCACTCAGGTGACCCTGAGGACACAGGTAAACTTCTAAATGGCCTCAACAGCTCTCTGAAAGAAGGAAAATGACCAGCTGTCTGCAAGGAGTATAAATTCCTCTCTTCCTCACCATCCAGTCAAAGCTGAAGAAGCTTCTTGGATGAGAAGTGAAACGTCTTCAAAGAAAAACAAGAAAGTCCAGTTGCCTCCCGAAAAAGCACCTTTGGGACAACCATGGACCTGGGTGATGGACAACCTCCACAGACTTGCTAAGAAAACCACAGGGTCCTTCCTGTCCAGGCACTCCCTGCAACTGAACAGGATTGAACACGAGGCAAAGCAGAACTAGATGAATAAATACAGTATTACTGCGGGAAGAATGGTTGCTTCAGACCTTATTGTTACCTCCAAACATTTCATATACCTTACTGCATTGTCTATGCACAGAAACACATGCAAACATAAGGGGAGTCCCGAGGAATCAAGGCGCCAGTCAATCCAGCCGTTTCTGTATCTGCCTGAAGAGCAAAGGATGAAAAGGAGAAGGAAAGAGGGAGGAAAAAAGGAGATTGAAAAATGTGGTGTCAAAAAGGGAGAAAGGAAGAAGTGAGTGATGGAAGAAGTGAGATAAAAGATCCCATTTTGGAATACAATAGACTTAGTCTAAGATGGATGGATGGATGGATAGATGGATGGATGGATGGATGGATGGATGGATGGATGGATGGATGGCTGGCTAGGTTAGTGGGTGGATGGATGCATAGATGGACAAATAGAACATTTTTCCATTGTACTAAACATCTGAACAACTTAGCAAGAGATTTTGTAGAAAGAAAACACTCATTCATAGTCCTTAATGTCTTTTGATGGCATTGAAATCTAGCAATGGTTCAGCTTGGTCAGTACAACAGAGAAATATTTCTTAAATGGAATCCCTTAACTTACCTCTGCTTTCTCAAAAACTCAAGAGATCTTTCTCAACTCATTGGAATTGTAACTGAATCTACCAGGATGCCTGTCAGGACCCACCCCAAACCACGTCTTAGGAAGACAAAATTCTTGGAGTCAAATCTATTCCAAAAAGAATCTTTACTATGACATGCTTGGTTGTAAGAAAAGAGACAGGACTTAATATTATCCCATGAAGTAAACCCTTATAAAGAGTTCCTGGCTTAACCCCCCTTAACCCCATTTGGTCAGTCCCCCATCCTTTCTCTCGTATCATCCATCTCGTGGGAAAAAGGAACTTAGGACCCTTCATGTTTATTGCTGTCTTCCGTGACAAAAGCCAGATGCTAGCCCCCCCTTTTGTTTCCCCAGTTCAAAAGGCTTCTCCTTTCCTTTGAAATGCCTAATACCGGTTCAATACACATCTATCCTCTTCTCTTCGGGAGATGGCAGAATCCATGGAATAATGTTTGAAACATTCCATTTATGAATATGATATAAATGGATTCTGACAATGCCTCTGGTCTTTTCTTTTTCTTTTTCTTTTTCTTTTCTTTTCTTTTCTTTTCTTTTCTTTTCTTTTCTTTTCTTTTCTTTTCTTTTCTTTTCTTTTCTTTTCTTCTCTTCTCTTTTCTTTTCTTTTCTTTTCTTTTCTTGCTAGTCCATTCTTCCTTCAATGAATGCTGTAAAAGGGTGGTGAATACATTTATTTGAATACAACGCTGCTCCTACCACGATTCTGTATAATATATTAGATTGGAAAATTACATTTCCCCCCTGCCTCTTCCAGCAAAAGAACACCAAAGCAGGAGATCGGCCAACTTGAGTCACATTTAAATGCCAGTCAGGGGACTTATCTAAGCACAAAGGGAGGCTCAGCTAATCTCAATGTATACATAGTTGTACTTTGACAATAAAGATTCATTCATTCATTCATTCATTCATTCATTCATTCATTCATTCATTCATTCATTCATCACCAGGTCTGAAATTTTATAGGCTTTCCTGCTTGAGGAAAGAGTTGGATGAAGAGGTTCCTTCCAACTCTGTTATTCTGTTACTCTGCTTCCCAGCCACAGAGGTAAAGTCTCTAGGGTTGAAATGATGAAGTACAATAATGATTTCAGCTATTATTCTAACAATACATAGAATTTATTTTAGCAAATTTAACTAAAGCCTAGAAACTAACCATTGGGTTTCTGAAGTGACAAAGGATTTCAGCTCTGCTGTCCCCTCCGTGCGTCACTGAATTGAACTGAGTTGAATTAAAATTAATTGGAGATTTTATTTGGCTAAGTGTGATTAGACACACTACAACAGCCCAGCTCTCATGCTGAAAATTGATATAATGCAACATCCCCCCCTGTACATTGAATTAAATCAACTTTTCCTTTTTTTTATATGTTTGCTTACTTTGGTCAATTCATGCTTATTGCATCAACAATAGCCACGGCTAGATCTCCCGCCTTTTCTATTTCCTTACTAAAATGATTTGCAACACATATTTTTTTTTCTTCTTCTTCTTTGCTTTGAATAGCATCCTATTTCAAAACTCAGGACAATTAATGTCTTTGAAAGGGATCATTTGGGAAAACAACAACAACAATGCAAAAACAGGGAAATGTTTCTGTAATTTCCCCAGATTTGACTTAATGTTTCAGACAAGTTTTTATAGGAAGTGTTCAACCCTGCTGTCATCCTTCATTTCCGAAGGATGATCTTCATTTTGAATGAATTGTCAGACTAGATAAGTTGGATCAGAGTTTAGCACACATCCTTACTGGGAATAATGTGAAGGGGGAAAAATGTTGTTTGGATTATAATCAAAGCTTGAAGATGATGAGTGGGACCTCGTCGAAACGTCGCCAAGACACTCTCAAGACCCAAATACGCCAAGACCTACATACTGTGTGTGTATGTATATATATATATATATACATGTCAAATGTTAACTATTTAGATTACCTTGCTAGGCCCCAAACATGGGGCAAATCTTTATTTCCTGTTTTCAGCCTATCTTGAAGGCCATCGAACAGGCTGTAGTCACACCGGACAGTTCATATATTTGTGTAAATTACTAACAAAGAATTAAGGGAGACTGAAATGCATTTCTAACTCATTAGTTTTCATCAGTCAGCCATACCCTTCTGAGATTCGAACCTGGGCTGATTGCACATTAGGCAGTGTATTTACCTCTTGAGCCACAGGATCTCTCTCTCCCTTAATTCTTTGTTAGTAATTTACACACACATACACACACACGCACACACACACACAAACACACACACACACACACACACACACACACACACACACACACACACACACACACATATATATATATATATATATATATATATATACATATATATATATATATATATATATATATATATATATATATATATATATATATATATATATATATATATATATATATATATATATATCACATATCACTGCATTTTCATGGCATTTTCCATTCATAGGTACTGGATGGGATTTGTTCTAAGGCATAAGTGCTTTGCTAGGAAACAGGATTAAAAAATGTGTTTGTAAGAAAACTGATTTAGTTACCAGGCTGTCCACATCTCAAGAAGCCTGGAATTTTATGAACTGTCTAAATAACCTGTTATCATTATTGTTTATGTGCTCAGCACTTCATAGGCTTTTGGCTACTGTATCTCCCTTCCTTCATTATATCTTGCGGCCCATGTGTTTGCTCACAGTTGCCGTTGTGAATTTCTCCAACAGATAATGGCAGTGTTTCACATTCGGAGCCACGAGCCACACCACTTGTCGCAGAATACAAATGGAGGTTTGATTAGGAAAGGGTCAGCTGCATTTCAAGAGCTCTGAAAATTACCTCTGTCAGCCATGCAACTTAGTTTGAATAAATATTTTTTTTTCCCCGACAGTCACAAGTTTCTCCTAAAACATCTTCTCTCTGGAAATACATCATTCAACTGGCCAAACTTGCTATCAGTTGGCAGCAAATAGAGTTGCAATCTATTAAATGCAAAAGTCCCATATTGGTTGGAGCCCCGTTGCAGTTTGATAGCTGAAAGTTTGTGATTAACTTGGGTGTTTAGCTTGGTATCAATCCCCACGGCTGCGTATTCCACTTAAATTGGATCAAGGTCAGGGGAAATTGGCTGTCCCCACCTAATATGTATAGTAGAGAGGTTATTCTTGGGATTTCTTCTTCCATTTGAACCTTGGGTGCCATTAATATTGTGGAAATAGTCTATGATAAGGAGGGGGGGTGTTTCCGTAGAGAGAAGGTGATTTGATAACTTATGGAAGGCTGGGGTGTGTGATCTTGGCTGCAGGGAAATATCAAGGGGAAAAAATGGTTCTTTTTTAACATTTATGATCCCAGGCGTAATGCGTGGAACACAACTCTTTCGAAATCAATAGAACTTCACTCTGAACACTTGAATTATTTTAAGGAAGGCAGAATTTTTCCACCGCAGTCTATTCTCTTTCAGGGGAAGTAAATACTGGGATGTTTCTGGTATCTGGGTCCGGGATATCTGAGGGAACACCTGCTGCCGGCATCAAGTTCCCTTCGTCCTGTGCGCTCCCACAGGGAGGGCCTTCTCAGGATACCGCCGGCAAAGGATTGCCGGCGGGCGACACCCAGGGGTAGGGCCTTCTCTGTGGGTGCACCTGCCCTTTGGAACCAGTTACCCGTAGAGCTTAGGACTGCCCCTGATTTTCGTTCGTTCCCCGGGACCTGAAGACCTGGCTCTTTGAGCTTTCCGGCCAGGACTGAGGATTTTTTAATTTTTTTTAACTTATTGTAATTGGGTTTTTAATCAGAGTTATAGGGGTTTTAGATTTTAATTAAGGATAATTTAATTTATTTTAATTTGTTATTAACTTTTGTATTGTTATATTGTTTTAATCGCCTTGTGAACCGCCCTGGGTCCTACGGGAGAAGGGCGGTATATAAGTCTAAGTCTAAATCGTCATCATCATCATCATCATCATCATCATCATCATCATCATCTGGGTATTAAAGGATGTTCCAAAAACAAAGTTAACACCCCTGCAGTTGAGGGAAAATAGGGGTCCTTGGTGTTTTCTGAACTTGGCTGTTTTCTTGCAGATGTTTCATTACCCAAACTAGGTAACATCATCAGTGCTAGAAGGGGGGAGGAAGAGAAGGAGGAGGAGGAGGATTGTGGGTTCCTTGGTGCTCTCTGAGCTTGGTTGTTTTCTTGCAGATGTTTCATTACTCAACTGGTAACATTATCAATGCTGGAAGGGAGGGTGTGTGTGTGGAGAGGAGGAGGAGGAGGAGGTGGTGGTGGTGGAGGAGTTGGAGTTGGAGGAGGAGGAGGAGGAGGAGGAGGAGGAGGTGGAGAAGTTGGAGGAGGAGGAGGAGGAGGAGTTGGAGGAGGAGGAGGAGGAGGAGGAGGAGGAGGAGGAGGAGGAGGAGGAGGAGATGGTGGCTGTGGTCTTGGTGCTCTCTGACCTGGGCTGTTTTCTTGCAGACATTCCATTACCCAAACTAGGTAAGATCATTAATGCTAGTCACTGATGATGTTATCTAGTTGGACTAGCATTAATGATGTTACCTAGTTTGGGAAAATAAACATCTACAGGAAAACAATCCAGATCAGAGAGCACCAAGGATCCTCTCATTTCAAACCTGAGCTACAAATATTCTCCTTTATTGGAGAACAGATAGTTATTTGATTAGAAGAAGAGAGCCACGTCACTCTATCAGAAGGAGTCTAGTAGCACCATTCTAGATTTTTTTTTTTTAAAAAAAAGTTATGAGTTAGGCCTTTTAAGAAATTTAATCAATCTGAAAAGCTGTTACCAGACTGTTTCTGACAGATGTTTCTGTAATGAAATGAGCTGACCTGTATGGAAGTCATGCCCCTTCTTAGCATTTAGTACAGGGGTCTTCAAACTTGGCCCTTTTGTGACTTGTGGACTTCTACTCCCAGAATTCTTCAGCCTGATTTAGTATAACTTCTGATTTCACTCTGATATGCATTTTCTCATTCCATAATTTTAAATGGAGATGGACTGGTATGGAACATAATGATGTTAAAACAGGATATAAGGTTTAAGAGTGAAATGGAAGAATTTGAGATGGTAATATTTGACATTTTGTTGCATGGTTAATTAACTATCCACTTTGTCCCTATCTCTATTTCTCTCTCTCTCTCTCTCTCTCTCTCTCTCTCTCTCTCTCTCTCTCTCTCTCTCTCTCTCTCTCTCTCTCTCTCTCTCTCTCTCGTATATATATATATATAAAGGTAAAGGTTCTCCCGCACATGAGTGCTAGTCGTTTCCGACTCTAGGGGCCGATGCTCATCTCCATTTCAAAGCCGAAGAGCCAGCGCTTGTCCGAGGACGTCTCCGTGGTCATGTGGCCGGCATGACTAGACTCCAAAGGCGCACGGAACGCTGTTACCTTCCCACCGCAGTGGTCCCTATTTTTCTACTTGCATTTTTATGTGCTTTCGAACTGCTAGGTTGGCAGAAGCTGGGACGAGTAACAGGTGCTCTCTCTGTTATGCGGCACTCAGGATTCGACCCACCAAACTGCCGACCTTCTGATTGACAAGCTCAGCATCCTAACCCACTGAGCCACCGCGTCCCTATATATATATATATATATATATATATATATATATATATATATATATATATATATATATATATATATAGTGGGAAGGTAACAGCGTTCCGTGCGCCTTTGGCGTCTAGTCATGCCGGCCACATGACCACGGAGACGTCCTTGGACAAGCGCTGGCTCTTTGGCTTTGAAACGGAGATGAGCACCGGCCCCTAGAGTTGGAAACGACTAGCACGCATGTGCGGGGGAACCTTTACCTTTATATATATATATATATATATATATATATATATATATATATATATATATATATATATATATATATATATATATATATATATATATATATATATATATATATATATATATATATATATATATAATATTGATATCTATCATTTATCTATCATAATGATTGCTATCTAGCTATCTATGCAGCTATTGTCTAGCTATCAATGCTCTTTAGCCTAAAACAAATTACTAATATTAACTTCCCATTCCGAAAACCTGATGAAAATTGGTCCATTACAATTTAATATTTGCCAGGCAAATATAGGACCACACATCCTGAGTGGAAGAAAATTAATTTTGATTGAGGAATGTTAACTAATTTAACCTTCCCTACCAACTCATTGTCTACAGCAGTTATCTCATCATTATTAATCCTCTTAATTCTGTCTCATCTGAAGGGCTCTAGGTGTGTTCCCACAAAAGCAATGGGAATAAGATGTTGAAGGGGGAAAAAAAGGAAGTTATAAGGGAAAGATTAAGCACCATTTCTCAGCTGGATATCATCCTTTCGATGTTTTTCAACTCAGGGTTTCCTACACTAAGTGACTGAGCTGGACAGAGCACAGAGATTAAACTTTGCTTAGTGCGACAAAATAAATCCAATGATCCTTGTAGATAAATGTTTAGTTCTTCTTCATACATCCAGTTAAAGAAGCTCCCTCAGTTACTGGTTCTCCTCTTGGACAGATATCCAACAGGGAATTAAGGGAATTTTCATAAATTGCAGTACTCTCTGCCTTCCTTCAATTTAAGGCCATGATTCCATATCTCATATCTTCGAACTGTCTCTAGAGTTTAAGTCAAGTAACGTCAGGCTGTGCTCTGTTGCAGTCTGTTATCCTATTTTGTGAAATGAGTTATTTCAGTTTTCTGATCATTCTTTGGTCAGTTTAGGTTGGGTTTTTTTTTTTTAAAAAAAAACTTTGCTGGCAGTTTTGAGCTTATCACTGAAAGTCGGCTAAGAGTGATTTCTCCTTTTTTTCCCCCACTACAAATCTCTGCATCTCTGATCTAAAAATTGTCACATGGGGAAGATTTACCTCTTTGGCATTATCTTCTCGGCTTTGATTGATCTTAGGGAAGCAAGAGGAGGCTACGGAGATGGTTGAGCCTTGGAAGACAAGGCAAAAGACATCTTCAACTTAAAATAAGACTCTTTCACCCACATAAACAGAGGTTTGAACAGAAATGTCTTCTCCTGCAAGGGAAAAAAAATCCGAGCATTTCTTTTGTTTGGAAGGAATGAGGATGACAAAAGAATGCAATGTTTTAGAACAGGGGTCTTCAAACTGGGCCCTTTTATGACTTGTGGACTTCAACTCCTAGACTTCCTCAGCCACAATAGAATTAGAATAGAATAGAATAGAATAGAATAGAATAGAATAGAATAGAATAGAATAGAATAGAATAGAATAGAATAGAATAGAATAGAATAGAATAGAATAGAATAGAATAGAATAGAATAGAATAGAATAGAATAACAGAGTTGGAAGGGACCTTGGAGGTCACCTAGTCCAACCCCTGCTCAGGCAGGAGACCCTATACCATCTCAGACAAATGGTTGTCCAATCTCTTCTTAAAAACATCCGGTGTTGGAGCATTCACAGCTTTTGGAGGCAGGTTGTCCCACTGGTTAATTGTTCTCACTGTCAGGAAGTTTCTCCTTAGTTCCAGATTGCTTCTCTCCTTGATTAGTTTCCATCCATTGCTTCTTGTCCTGCCTTCAGGGGCTTTGGAGAATAGCTTGACTCCCTCTTCTTTGGGGCAGCCCCTGAGATATTGTAACACTGCTATCATGTCACCCCATGGTCTTTCTCTTCATTAAACTAGACATCCCCAATTCCACCCACTGTTCTTCATAGGTTTTAGTCTCCAGGACCCTGATCATCTTTGTTGCTCTCCTCTGCCCTCTTTCTAGAGTCTCGACATCTTTTTTTTTTTACATCACGGGGACCAAAACCGCCACCGAAAAGCCACAGAATGACACAGGAAGCAATTCATAATAATTTATAGTTCCAGACTTCACTGGAGCTGAAAAGAAAACAGCAAACAAACATAGAACACCCCCATTTTTTTTTTAAAGTGGCAATTCAAGATTGCTCGTGTTCCTATTGTGCAGGCTAATAGGAAAATGAAGACTGCTGAATTTGGAAAGATTTAGCCTCTGGAGAAATGCCATTCAGTCTGTGAATGAATGTTGATCACTTCCCCTTTCAGTGCGACTGTCAGTGTGCTGGTGGAACACTGTAATTTTTATGCAGTACGGGAAGTTCGGTCTTATCCAAACCCCAACAGTATTTGACTGCATCGAAGAAATGACCAGGAAAGCCTAATTAAAGCCACTCAGCTAAAATGTATTGATGTATTACATCTATTATGGCTTAGTTCAATAGGTCCAGCCGGTGAGTTGCGCCACTGCCTGGAAAAGCAGACTGAACAGGGTGAATAAATAATGATGAATGGAAATGAGCTATGCAGAGGATCAAAGGTGCCAAAGGTAACAATGCAGCAAGGTGGCCTCTGAACCTGTTATTCCCATAATCCTGTATCAATAATTACATTATTTATAGCTTGATGAGGTAAAAAAAAGAATGCAAATACCCAGATTAAACATTTAAGCTTGTTTGGTCAATGCTAAGGAATTCTGGGAGTTGAAGTCCACAAGTCATAAAAGGGCCACGTTTGAAGACCCCTGCTGTAAGGGATGTGGGAGTTGGCCTCTCCTGACATTTGACTATTCATCAGAGTCCTTTCCTGATCTTGTCCCCCCATATCAGCAATCCTATGAGGGTGCAAAGTGACTCAACAAGTTTTGTGTTGCTATAAAATCCAAGACCATTGTCAAAAATAGCTGCTAATTAAACTTGACCAGGTGACGTCAGAGAGGAAAGCATCTTTTTGACACTCACGTGTTGACTCTTAACTCTTTTTCTGAGGCAAGAACATCCTTGCCAGGGAAATAAATAAATAAATAAAAATGACTGTCATCCTGGCCGGTTGCTAGGCAACATATATGCAGAACAGCTAATTAGGTCTGTATCCTGAATGATTTGCATTGTTTAAGGCACTAAGAAGAAATTACCTTGTACAATGTTCTCCTCACATTACTATTCCAACATCAGAAGGACCTCTGTGAATCTGGGTTGGTGATCAGCATTTTAAAAATAAAAATAAAAAGTCATAGAGCCAGGTATGCAAAATAAAACAACTTCAAGCATACCAGATTGGTCCATATCTCATAATAACCAAAAGGATAGATCAGGACTAGATCAGGAGTTGAAAAGAGTTGAAAAGAATTCTGTTCCACAGTCCCTGTCAGTATAGAATACATACATACATATATGTATGTATGCATTCTTAGCTAATAGAGAAAGAACCTGTGGCTCAGGAAGTTAAAGCAACTGCCTAATATATAATCAGCCCAGGTTCGAATCTCAGTTAAAAAGGGTATGACTAACTGATGAGAACATAAGAAGTTTGAAATGATCATATTAGCCTCCCTAAAATTCTTTATTAGCAATTTGAATAATTTACACACACACACACACACACACACATATATATATATATATATATATATATATATATATATATATATATATATATATATATATATATATATATATATATATATATATATACACACACACATATACTGTATATATATATATATATACACACACAGAGAGTATATATATATATATATATATATATATATATACAGTATATATATATACAGTATATATATTTAAAGGGAAACTGAGATGCATTTCTGACTCTTTAGTCTTCATCAGTCAGCTATACCCTTCTGAGATTTGAACCTGGGCTGATTGCATACTAGGCAGTGTTATTTGCCTCTAAGCCACAAGGTCTCTCTCGCTTTTTGTTAGCTTTTTTTCTGCAAGGGAAGATATGTTTCAAATGTTAACTATTTAGATTACCTTGCTAGGCCCCAAACATGGAGCAAATCTTTATTTCCTGTTTTCAGCCTATCTTGAAGGTCTATCTTCCCTTGCAGAAGGCCTATCTTCCCTTGCAGAAAAAAGCTAACAAAAAGCGAGAGAGACCTTGTGGCTTAGAGGCAAATAACACTGCCTAGTATGCAATCAGCCCAGGTTCGAATCTCAGAAGGGTATAGCTGACTGATGAAGACTAAAGAGTCAGAAATGCATCTCAGTTTCCCTTTAAATTCTTTGTTAGTAATTTACACAAATATATGAACTGTCCAGTGTGACTACAGCCTGTTCGATGGCCTTCAAGATAGGCTGAAAACAGGAAATAAAGATTTGCTCCATGTTTGGGGCCTAGCAAGGTAATCTAAATAGTTAACATTTAGTTAACATGTAAAAAAGGCAAACAAAGCTAGTTGCTTCTTTTTGCTACCAGCCATCTAATCAGACTGTGAGTAGAGAAAGGCAGAATTACAAATCAGCGGATTCATTGTTGTTTGAACAACATAACACATATTCCAAAATGAAAAATGGATCCACTGGTCAGCAGTTGAAAATCGATTTTAATATTTAAATTAGTAGATCCCATTTATCCAAGGATGGTTGCACAAAGAAAGAATTTGTATTGCTGATGCTTTCACCCTGCCTCAACCTTTATTTATTTTTTTTGACTCTGAATGTTCCCACTTGTGTTTTTTTGGGTCAACGGCTGAGTGATATCTGTCAAACTGGATCTTGTCATGACAAAGTAAACAGTGATTGCCTTTTGTCAGGCTGAACTTGGCAATTTTTTTTTAAACAAACAAAGAAACAGTGCCGGCAACAGATGACCCATTTTTTTTTTTTTTGCCTGTTTCCATCCATCTCTGAATAATTATTCGGGTTTGTTTGTATGATAGGTTTCCTCTTGCAAAACACTTGTTCCCCATTTTGGACCCAACGCAACGTTGTGTCCTGTTTGCACACTCTCATTGCAAATGACCTCACCGGGGCTCCTCATTAGAGGCCTTCTAAGCGATTTTTATTTTTACTTTTTTTTTTATTTTAGCCCTACTAAACATTGGTATCTGACCTCCAGAGGCCCTTGGAGAGAAATGTTTGCCCATTTCTGTTCCAGAGTGTTGTTGCCGAAATTCTTATACGTGGAGACATTATTGCTAATAGGACAGCCCATCTGGATCCCTATTTCAAATACACGCGAGTCTACTTCAACCTTAATTATTTTGAATGGCAGGAAGCCCCAGGCCTTCTTTGCCTGCTATTTTTCCTCCCTCTTTTCCCCCCCTAAATTGAATGGTCAGGAATAAATAGCCAGGATTTGCAGTCTTGACCAGTGGAACATCAGCAGGAACAGAACTGGCCTGATTGGGGCTTTGTGTTTTTACTGGCGGCAATTAGTTGGGTTGAATTCAGCTGTCAAACAATGCAGGTCCCCTTTGCCATGACTACAATAGCATTCGGCTGGAAAGAAATCAGTTGACAGAAGGTGGAATCATCTGTTGGAATGAGGAAGGCAACCCATGTTTAATTACTTAGAAAGAAGAGAAGGAGAGAAATCACTCCTTCATGGACCTTTTTTGCTTCACTGCTGAACAATCCACGGTCCGTGGCAAGTTGCCTTCTCCTGATGTTGGCTGCCTTCTGCAAAATGCCAAGAAACTTTCTTCTTCTGCATTGAACTAAATATGGACAATGCCAGGATCTCCCTGCTGTATTCAAAGAGCGACGAGTCCAACATTCCGATTTCAACAGTGGTCCAGTGAATGCTCCTTCAAAGTTTACCAGCCTCTTCTGTTTGAACAAGCTAACAGTCAATAGAATAGAATAGAATAGAATAGAATAGAATAGAATAGAATAGAATAGAATAGAATAGAATAGAATAGAATAGAATAGAATAGAATAGAGTAGAGTAGAGTAGAGTAGAGTAGAGTAGAGTAGAATGCAGAATAAAATATAGAGCAGAATAGAATAGAATAGAATAGAATAGAATAGAATAGAATAGAATAGAATAGAATAGAATAGAATAGAACAGAGTAGAGTAGAGTAGAGTAGAGTAGAGTAGAGTAGAGTAGAGTAGAGTAGAGTAGAGTAGAAAATGGAATGGAATGGAATGGAATGGAATGGAATAGAATCGAATAGAGTAGAGTAGAGTAGAGTAGAGTAGAGTAGAGTAGAGTAGAGTAGAGTAGAGTAGAGTAGAGTAGAGTAGAGTAGAGTAGAAAATGGAATGGAATAGAATAGAATAGAATAGAATAGAATAGAATAGAATAGAATAGAATAGAATAGAATAGAATAGAATAGAATAGAATAGAATAGAATAGAATAGAATAGAATAGAATAGAATAGAATAGAATAGAATAGAGCTGGAAGGGACCTTGGAGGTCTTCTAGTCCAGCCCCCTGCTCAAGCAGGAGGACCTACACCATCTCAGACAGTGATTGTCCACTGTCTTTTTGAAAACTTCCAGCAATGGAGTGGCTACAATTTCTGGGACAAAGCTTTTACACTGGTTGATTGTCCTCACTGTCAGGAAGTTTCTCCTTAATTCCATGTCCCTTCTCTCTTTGATAAGCTTCCAACCATTGTTCTTGTCCTTCCCTCTGGTGCTTTGGTGAACAACCTGGCCCCCTCTGCCTTGTGGCAGCCCCTCAGATATTGGAATACTGCTACCATGTCTCCCCTATTTCTTCTTTTCTTTAAACTGGTCATACCCAAGTTCTGCAGCCATTCTTCACACATTTTGGTCTCCCAGCCTTATGGGGTTGAAGACTTCAATTAACACGCAAGATTAATAGGTGCTGATAGATAACAGAATAAACAGAGGTTGGAAGGGACCTTGGAGGTTTTCTTGTCCAATCCAACCTATACAAATGGACAAATTGTCCAATCTCTTCTTGAAAACTTCCAGTGATGGAGCACCCACGACTTCTGAAGGCAAGCTGTTTCACTGGTTAATTATTCTAACTGTCAGGAAATTTCTAGATTGCTTCTCTCCTTGATTAGTTCCCATCCATTGCTTCTTGTCTTGCCTTCAGGTGCTTTGACCCCTTCTTCTTTGTGGCAGTGTCTAATCCTACATCATGGCAGACTCTTTGGGATGATTTATTTTTATCTACAACCATGTTTCCGGGAAAGCATAGAAAAATTTGGATACATAACGCCTTTAGCTTTGTACCAAAATGTGAAGGAGAAGGGAAAAAAAAAAACAATCTTCCAAATCAAGGTTAGCAGCCATTATTCTTTCAGGATGTGGTTTCAACTTCTCTCTCTAATTTATAGCCTTGAGATTTCATGAGTCTCCAATTCAAATATTTACTAGATCCAATCCTGTTAAGCCTTTTCAGGTCAGTCAGGGTCAGCTGGCACTTGCTGTGAATCATACTTTTTTAATGATGTTTATTAAAAGAAGATTTTACAAGGATTAAAAAATAAAACCTAGAAGAAAAAATAGAAAAAATATTATAAAAAATGTAAAACAGTGAAGAATAACACAAAAGCAATAAAGAGAGATTTAAAAATGACTTTCAATCTTCTTTTTTAATAAAAAAATATATCCAGAAATCAGCAATTCATTTTTAGCCATTTTAAGCAGTCTGTATTTACACTTATAAGAGAAAACAGTCTCTATTTAAACTTATAAGAATATTATTTATTTATTGAGAATATTCAGGGCTAAATGCTTGTTTGGACCTGCATCTTGAATTGCAAATCAGATTCTAATTAGACTAAGAGAGATCAAACACAGCAATTACCTTAGTAGAGATAGATATTTTGGAAATAAGGAAGGCCATAATATCATGAATAGTCCGTCAGAGGTTTCATCGTGAATCCCCTAAATAAAGAATTCAAGTGTTTACACATTCAGTCTCTGAAAAATCAATTCTTCCATCCCATAAGCTCATAGTTCTTATATTCAACCATCATGATAGATAACAAAATTAGAGCAGACTTAGTGAGATAAACAGTTCTTCAATTCTTCCACAACTTCAGGCAGGAGCAGAACTTGAGAAGGATGATGCTCTGGAGATATGTTTTTTTTTTTTTTAAAAAATGTCATTCTAAAACAGGGGTTTCCAAACTTGGCCCTTTGATGACTTGTGGACTTCAACTCCCAGAATTCCTCAGCCAACATGCCTGGCTGAGGAATTCTGGGAGTTGAAGTCCACAAGTCATCAAAGGGCCAAGTTTGAAGATCCCTGTTCTAAAACTTTATATTCTTCTGGGTGATCTAATAATGTCTAGAAACTTCCTGCTAACCACTTAATATTGTATAACTTTCCAGGATTTTCCCATAATCTATGAAGATGCCAGCAATGAAAAGATTGCCTTTTATCTCTTTGTCTTTTCATTATAACATTACAATGATTGTTGTGTGGTTTTAATTGCTAGTGTTTTATCCGTGCCTACTTATACTCAGTAGTGGGATTCAAATACCTTAACATCAAGTTCTCTGCATGGATACAGACCTGGGCCTCCAAGGCCTAGAATGTACTTCCGGAAGTGGCATCAATACACTTCCTGTGGGCCGTTCTAGGCCTGGGAGACCTCCTTCAGGCCTCCGAGGCCTAGAACGGACTTCCAGAAGTGATATCTATGCGCTTCTGGCAGGCTATTCTAGGCCTGGGAGGCCTCCAACAGGCCTAGAATGGAGTTCTGTAAGTGACATCAATACACTTCCGGTGGGCCGTTCCAGGCCTCCGAGTCCTAGAACGGACTTCCAGAAGCAGCATGGGTTCAGCCAGTTCTCCGAACTCAACAAAATTTAGCTAGTGGTTCTACCGAACCGATGCAAACCAGCTGAATCCCACCACTGCTCATAATCCAACATGGTAATGAGCACGACATTGATCTTTTAAATGAATGAAGCAACACAAAAATGATTTTCACTTTCTTCAGCAAACACATTCTGCGGAAGCACCAGCAATTTCCAGCTTTGAACTTCAATGTTCCATTTGTGTTGCCATTGGAAGGACTGTCCAGTTGCACCTAGCTCTCTGCACCTGGCTGCTAGGACCCCAGCAGGCAGCCATAATGAGTAGCATGCCAAACAGAAGTGTAAGCAAATTGTGGTGTGCCTGTATATGTATTTAATGAGCAAGAAACATATGTCTAGGTGCAAAGCAGAAGAAATGGGAGGAGACACCCATTACTGGCTAATAGCGGAACAATGCTTTGCTAAAATTTCCATTTAAGTCTAGGTCCTCTACAGACTTACGAACAGTTGGGGAGGGGAGTCATAATTCATCCTAGCTTAGCATAGAACAGGGTTAGGCAACCTCGGCTTTTTATGACTCATGGACTTCAACTCCCAGAATTCCTGAGCCAGCTATGCTGGCTCAGGAATTCTGGGAGTTGGTCCATGAGTCATAAAAGAGCTGAGGTTGCCTACCCCTGGCATAGAATGACAGCAAGACCAGTCATGAGAAGTCACTTTCAACCAAAGCATTGAGTTAGTAGGAGCTGTCCAAGGTACTGATTACTACTTAAAAAGTTGTATTTGCTCATAAACTCATAAATCAGCCCTGGGTCTTCTGTCTGAATTCAAGGCACAGGCAACAGCAGTGTGCTGAGTCAATGCAAAGGTAAAAATAAAGCTGTCCACCAAATTCTTGGTCTCAGAAGTCCAACATAGAAGGTCTGGAAGTCAGGAACCTTGACAAACACTTTTTTTTTCTCTCCGTTGCTTTTCATGAAGCTTGAATAGGACACAAGAACAAAAACAGGTTTGTTTTGGGTTTGGATTTATAGTGCTGAAGATATGTCCATTTGCCTGGAATGGATTAAGATCTTCTGCCTTGGGCAGGGAGTTGGGAGAGAAGATTTCCAAGGTCCCTTCCAACCCTAGTGTAGGTGAACACTGGAACTCCTTCAAACATCCAAAACCATGAATGTATATCAAACTCTGACCATCCACTGAAAAAGATATCCATGTACTGAGAGGAACTCTTGATGATCCTCAAGGAGTTTAATGAAATGATAAGAACATTATGGAAATAATATGAAATAATAAGAAATCATGTACATGATTTCAAATGTACTTCTGAATCATAGTGTTGAATAGTATCTTGTGTATTGTCTTTACTGGAATGTTAAAGACTCATATAAAAGCAAGTGATACTGTCAAAGCAAGAACATCTGAACATTAGTATCTCAAGCTGGATAGAAATTTCTAAGATGTTTATGGAGATTCTCCATCATCCAGGTCACGGTTGTCCCAAAGATGCTTTTTCAGGAGGCAGCTGCACTTTCTTGTTTTTTTTTCTTTGAAGATGTTTTGCTTCTCATCCAAGAAGCTTCTTCAGCTCTGACTGGATGGTGGGGAGTGGAAGGATTATATGCAAATGACCAACTGTCTACAAGCAATATAAAACCTATTATTCTATTCTATTCTATTCTATTCTATTCTATTCTATTCTATTCTATTCTATTCTATTCTATTCTATTCTATTCTATTCTATTCTATTCTATTCTATTCTATTCTATTCTATTCTACTCTACTCTACTCTACTCTACTCAAGTCTATTCTATTCTATTCTGCTCTATATTTTATTCTGCATTCTACTCTACTCTACTCTACTCTACTCTACTCTACTCTACTCTACCCTACCCTACCCTACCCTACCCTATCCTATCCTATCCTATCCTATCCTATCCTATCCTATCCTATCCTATCCTATCCTATCCTATCCTATCCTATCCTATCCTATCCTATCCTATCCTATTCTATTCTATTCTATTCTGCATTCTATTCTATTCTGTTCTGTTCTGTTCTGTTATATTCTATTCTATTCTAGATGAGAGTGATTTTTTAGTTAAAAGTGTTATCATTCTGTGTTAACAAGCTGAATAAACCAGTTTAGCAATTTAGAGTTCTTGCTTTCTGAAACCCAGGAGAGAGAAAAAAAGCATTTAAAATTATTTAAAATTTTACAGGAATGATAAATCTGACCTTTTAAAATTGAAAAATCCAAAACTTATTTGGATAAGAGCCCAGTTTTGGGATCCCCAGTCTTCTACACTTAGAGATGTCACAGTGTTTAAGCTGATCTCAAAGGAAGGTATCCATTTATTAGCAAAAATCCTTTTCCACAATTGATTTATAGCCCTAACAATGGACAAATGCCTTTTTAATATACTAAAAATAAACTTAACACTTCAGCAAAGCTTTAGCTATGCTAGCTGAGGGTTGGAATCTGATTCTTGATGAGGACTTAGATAAAAGTGAAGGCAGAGTGAGAAAAAATGAAAGTTATTAATTTGCTTGAAATGGAAACTTATGAATACTTTGAGGATAAGTAAGTCATCAATTAAAGTCTCGGAGGTTACACACACACACTACTGTGTGTGTGTGTGTGTGTGTGTGTGTGTGTGTGTGTGTAAAAGAGCCTTGGTGGAGCAGTGGGCTAATGCCTCCTTAAGTAACACCAGCTGCCTGCAATTAGTGCAGGTTCGAGTCCCACCAGGCTCAAGGTTGACTCAGCCTTCCATCCTTCCCAGGTAGGTAAAATGAGGACCCAGATTGTTGGGGGCAATTAAGCTGACTTAGTAATAATGCCGCTTGGGGGTGTGTGTGGAAGCCCTAATAAGCAGGCATATACATAGAATGAAGGCTACTGCTAAGCTTGTAAGCCGCCCTGAGTCTTCGGAGAAGGGCGGGATATAAATGGAATATACATACTGTATAGTGTATCTTAAGTATTATAAAAGAAGAGTAATCTATAACCACTATACAATAACATTTTTTAAAAGAAAACATCTCATTTTTTTCTACTCCACAATCTAAAAGTCATTATATATGCCTATTTGTAGAACTTTAAAAAAAAGCATTATTGGTAGTTAGGCTAGAGAAATTTTAATGATGTTTTGTAATCACTCTGGATTTATTCATAAAAGAAATATTGCAGATTTAATCAGAAGAGTAAGTCTGTACATTCCATTGATATTTGTGCTCAATTAGCCCTTTCCGTTAAATATATTCTTCAAGAAACTGAGAAAAATCAGCAAACAATCTTTAATAATGAATCTAGTTGTCAATTTACTGACCCACATAATGCATCTAAATTGAGATTTATTTGATTCTTTGTTAGCTGTCATTTTATTGCAAAATACAAGAAAAACACCACATATCTCATTGATTTGCTTTTTTCCTATGTCGAACTCTCTTTTTTTTTTGGCTGTTAAACTGGAACAAAAAGTTTTCTTTCGTCCTTGATTTCTTTTTTTTCTTTTTATAGTTCATCTTTCAAAAATAAAAATAACAACAACAAAGAAAGAAATAGAAAAAAAATACTTCAGAAGTATTCTAAAATATAATAAGAGTATTTGCTCCGAGTTTGAATTTGAGCTAAAAATGCTCATACTTTAACATAGTAAAAAAAGCCAAATACAGCTTCATAAGAATTTCTTTAATGGCCTTAATATCAAACATCCTCAAAGAGTTGTTTTATCTGATTGATCAGTCACCGAGCATTTTATACAGGCATGTGAGAAGTGCAATTTTAAAGAATTTGAATAGTTTCAGTAAATGTGTCTTAAGATCTATCATGCAAGGCAAATTTGTAAACAAAAATTTGGGGGGGAAAGAAAACAACAAAAAAACAAATTAGTGGTTTGAAAATTTTTGCTTATGATGCTTTCTACTCTGCAAATAGCAATTAGTTTGAGTCACGGTTCTTCTATTAATTATAGATGATAAAGAAAGGAAATTGATTTTTGTCTTCTTCTTTTTTTTAATAGAAATCAAGCCGATACCACTTGTCGGGACGTCAAGTGACTTACACTGTAAGGATACGTGTGCAATGGTAGCAATCACAATCATGAGGTATTATGGTCCATACACATCACAGTCAGCCAGATGTTTAGACTGGATTTGGCATTTTTGCTACCTATCAAGGACCTGGGATAGACAGATTAGATAGATAGATAGATAGATAGATAGATAGATAGATAGATAGATAGATAGATAGATTGGATGATAGATGATAAATGATAGATAGATGATAGATGATAGATAGATGATAGATGATATATGACATATCTCAGATTCAGACCCTAAAATCCTACTGAAGAGAAAATGAAGTTAGAAGTGTTTGTATTTCTTACATGACCAATTAAAGGTGAATATCTCAACCATATCTCAACCCCTTCATGGATTACTGCCTTGTCGTGGTGAAGGGGCTTCTGTAATTCAATGAAGCTATGAGCTATGCCATGCAGGGCCACCCAAGATGGACAGGTCATAGCAGAGAGTTCTGACAAAATCTGATCCACTGAAGAAGGAAATGGCAACCCACTCCAGTATCTTTGCCATGAAAACCCTATGGACAGTACCAAAAGGCAAAACGATATGATGCTGGAAGATGAGCCCCTCAGGTCGGAAGGCGTCCAATATGCTACTGGGGAAGCGCAGAGGGCTAGAACTAGTAGCGCCAGAAAGAATGAAGTGACTGGGCCAAAGCCGAAAGGACGCTCAGCTGTGGATGTGTCTGGTGGTGAAAGGAAAGTCCGATGCTGTAAAGATTTTTTCTCCATAGGAACCTGGAATGTAAGATCCATGAATCAAGGAAAGCTGGACGTGGTCAAACAAGAGATGACAAGACTGAACATCGACATCTTAGGTATCAGCGAACTAAAATGGACAGGAATGGGTGAATTTAATTCAGATGACCATCAGGTATACTACTGCGGGCAAGAATCCCTCAGAAGAAATGGAGTAGCCTTCATAGTCAATAAAAGAGTAGGAAAAGCAATACTGGGATACAATCCCCAAAATGACAGAATGATCTCAGTTCGAATCCAAGGCAAACCATTCAATATCACAGTAGTCCAAGTCTATTCCCCAACCACCAGTGCTGAAGAGGATGAAATTGACCGGTTCTATGAAGCCCTACAGCACCTTATAGAACTAACACCAAAAAATGATGTCCTTATCATCATGGGGGATTGGAATGCCAAAGTAGGAAGCCAAAAGATAACTGGAATAACAGGCAAGTTTGGCCTTGGAGTACAAAATGAAGCAGGGCACAGGCTGATAGAATTTTGTCAAGAGAATACGATGGTCATAGCAAACACTCTTTTCCAACAACCCAACAGACAGCTCTACACATTGACATCACGAGATGGTCAACACAGAAATCAGATTGACTATGTGCTCTGCAGCCAAAGATGAAGAAGCTCTATACAGTCAGTAAAAACAAGACCAGGAGCTGACTGTGGCTCAGACCATGAGCTTCTTGTTGCAAACTTTAGACTTAAACTGAAGAAAGTAGGGAAAAGTATTAGGCCACTAAGGTATGAATTAAATCATATCCCTGTTGAATATACAGTAGAGGTGACAAATAGATTTAAGGAATTAGATCTGATAGACAGAGTGCCTGAAGAACTATGGACAGAGGTTCGCGACAATGTACAAGAGGTAGCAACTAAAACCATCCCAAAGAAAAAGAAATGCAAGAAAGCAAAATGGCTGTCTGAGGAAGCATTGCAAATAGCTGAGGAAAGGAGGGAAGTGAAAGGCAAGGGAGAAAAAGAAAGATACGCCCAATCGAATGCAGAATTCCAGAGAATAGCTAGAAGAGATAAGAATGCCTTCTTAAATGAACAGTGCAAAGAAATAGAAGAAAACAATAGAATAGGGAGGACCAGAGATCATTTCAAGAAAATTGGAGAGATGAAGGGATTGTTTCATGCAAAAATGGGCATGATAAAGGACCAAAATGGCAGGGACCTAACAGAGGCGGAAGAGATTAAGAAGAGGTGGCAAAATTATACAGAAGAACTATACAAGAATGAGCTTAACATCCCTGATAATCACAATGAGGTGGTCACTGACCTCGAGCCAGACATCCTAGAATGTGAAGTGAAGTGGGCCTTAGAAAAGCTGAGCAACAACAAAGCTAGTGGAGGTGACAGTATTCCAGCTGAGCTATTCAAAATCTTAAAAGACGATGCAGTAAAAGTGCTACACTCAATTTGCCAGCAAATTTGGAAAACTCAACAGTGGCCACAGGATTGGAAAAGATCAGTTTACATTCCAATTCCAAAGAAAGGCAGTGCCAAAGAATGCTCAAACTATTGCACCATTGCACTCATTCACATGCTAGTAAAGTTATGCTTAAAATCCTACAAGCTAGACTCCAGCAGTATGTGGATCGAGAACTACCAGAAGTACAGGCAGGATTTCGAAGAGGCAGAGGAACTAGAGATCAAATTGCCAACATACGCTGGATCATGGAGAAAGCTAGGGAGTTCCAGAAAAACATCTACTTCTGCTTCATTGACTAAGCTAAAGCCTTTGATTGTGTGGATCGCAACAAACTGTGGGAAGTTCTTAAAGAGATGGGAGTACCAGACCATCTTATTTGTCTCTTGAGAAACCATATGCAGGTCAAGAAGCAACAGTGAGAACTGGACACGGAACCACTGATTGGTTCAAAATTGGGAAAGCAGTCTGGCAAGGGTGTATACTGTCACCCTGCCTATTTAACTTATATGCAGAGCACATCATCTGAAAGGCAGGGCTAGATGAATCAAAAGTTGGAATTAAAATTGCCAGGAGAAATATCAACAACATAAGATATGCAGATGACACCACTCTAAAGCAGAAAGTGAAGAAGAACTAAAGAGCCTCTTGTTGTGGGTGAAAAAGGAGAGTGCAAAAGTTGGGCTGAAACTTAACATTAAGAAAACCAAGATCATAGCATCCGGCCCTCTCAATTCCTGGCAAATAGATGGAGAAGAAATGGAGGTAGTAACAGATTTTATTTTCCTGGGCTCCAAGATCACTGCAGATGGGGACTGTAGCCAAGAAATTAAAAGATGCTTGCTCCTGGGGAGGAAACCAATGGCAAATGTAGACCACGCACTAAAAAGCAGAGACATCACCCTGTCAACAAAAGTGCGTATAGTCAAGACTATGGTCTTCCCAGTTGCAATGTATGTCAGTGAAAGTTGGACCATAAGAAAGGCTGAGCACCAAAGAATTGAGGCCTTTGAGCTATGGTGCTGGAGACGACTCCTGCGAGTCCCTTGGACTGCAAGGCAATCAAACCAGTCAGTCCTAGAGAAGATCAACCCTGACTGCTCTTTAGAAGGCCACCTCAAATGAAACACAAATCCTTTGGCCACCTAATGAGAAGGAAGGACTCACTGGAGAAGAGCCTAATGCTGGGAAAGGTTGAGGGCAAGAGAAGAAGGGGACGACAGAGAATGAGGTGGCTGGATGGAGTCACTGAAGCAGTAGGCATGAGCTTAAATGGACTCCAGAAAATGGTAGAGGACAGGAAGGCCTGGAGGAACGTTGTCCATGGGTTCACGATGGGTGAGACATGACTTCACAGCTAACAACAACAATCTCAACCATTTTTTAGCAAGAAGATTAAGGTGGAAATATTAATGAGTGTCTTAATGGTTTTATATTAGCATTTGTCTGCAAAAACAGAGGAACTGTAAAAGGTACACTGCATATATCTAACAGTAAAAATCAAGTATTTTGATTCCAATATATACTGAATCAATGCACTACAAATCACCTACAATTAAAATCAGCAACATAGAGTTTAGAATCCAAATATTGTTACATATTTACCTTCAATGCTTAATAAAATGCTTATGAATATATTAAAGTGAAATGTTTCATTTCGGTAATAACTCTTATCTCCTTTTAAGGCAGGGTTTCTTGACAAAAAATAAATAAATCAAAAAGATTTATTTTCAGAAGATGATGAGGTTGGGTGCAAACATCTAAGTAGCTTTAGTACTCAGAGAATGAGATCCATATTTAACTACCATCCAAGGTAGTCAATTCAGATTGAAGAAATATATATATATATATATAACAATATTGAGAAACAAAGAGCTTTGCGCTTTGGAGAAGTTTGAGAACATTCCCCTATTTAATAATAATAATAAAGTTAGAAGGAACCTTGGGCGTCTTCTAATCCAACCCCCTGCTCAGGCAGGAAACCCTATACCATTCCAGGCAAATGGCTGTCCAATCTCTTCTTTAAAATTTCCAGTGTTGGAGCATTCACAGCTTCTGGAGGCAGGTTCTTCCACTGATTAATTGTTCTAACTGTCAGGAAGTTTCTCCTTAGTTCCAGGTTGCTTCTCTCCTTGACTAGTTTCCATCCATTGCTTCTTGTCCTGCCTTCAGGTGCTTTGGAGAATAGCTTGAGTCCCTCTACTTTGGGGCATCCCCTGAGATATTGGAAGACTGCTATCATGTCACCCCTCGCCCTTCTCTTCATTAAAGTAGACATACCCAATTACACCAACTGTTCCTTACATGTTTCTTCATTCCATGAATAGCTCAAGTTATTTCATAGGTGATATGGTGACCTCAAGACTTAGAAATAGGCCTGGGTCAGGAATTGAGCTCAGGTTTAATGAAAACACCCATATGTAAGTAGGAAAAGGCATCTCAAAGTCAAAGCCAAAGAGAAAAAGAGAATGAGCTGCAGATTTCTTGTGTCATGTCATGAAGTCCTTCTTGTTCATTAAGCAGAAAATCCTCCTGCAATTAAGAAGCAGAGATTTGTCTCTCAATGGGGGTGTTATCCACCCTTGGCGTGTCTCTTGGGTCTTTACAGTAGAGCATTCAGATCTAATAAATCTAACCACTCTTTTCGGTTTGGGCTTTTGTTTAATTAGCATCAAGAAGTTGTGTTTCTAATGCCCCCCTTGTTGTAAATAAAACAATGTAGACAACCTTGTCAAGCAAGATCTGATCAACAGAATGCCTGTGTTAGAACTGACAAGCGTCTTGCCACATAAGATTGATGTGCAGCTGAAATTTACATCAGCTGGACCAAGATTCAATGGTGAACAAAGTAAGGTTCTACATTTAAGCAAGAAAAAACAAATGCACAAGTATAGTGTAGATGGTACCTTGCTCAACTGTGAAAGGGATCCTGGAGTCCTAGTGGACAATCCCTTAAATAGGAGCCAGCTGTGTGGTGCAGCTGCCCAGAAAGCCAACACAGTGCTAGGCTGCATTAACAGAAGGATAGAATCAAGATCACACGAAGTGTTAATACCACTTTACAAGGCCTGGGTAAGGCCACACTTGGAATCCTGCATCCAGTTTTGGTCACCACGATGTAAAAAAGATGTTGAGACTCTAGGAAGAGTACAGAGAAGAGCAAGAAAGATGATCAGGGGACTGGAGGCTAAAACATATAAGGAACTGTTGCTAGAATTGGGATCTCTAGTTTAATGAAGAGAAGGACAAGGGGTGACATGATAGCAGTCTTCCAGTGTCTCAGGGGCTGCCCCAAAGAAGAGGGAGTCAAGCTGTTCTCCAAAGCACCTGAAGGCAGAAGCAATGGATGGAAACTAACCAAAGAGAGAAGCAATATAGAACTAAGGAGAAACTTCCTGACAGTTAAAACAATTAACCAGTGGAACAACCTGCCTCTAAAAGCTGTAAATGCTCCAATACTGGAAGTTTTTAAGAAGAGACTGGACAGCCATTTGTCTGAAATGGTATAGGGTTTCCTGCCTGAGCAGGGGGTTGGACTAGAAGACCTCCAAGGTCCCTTTCAACTATTGTTATTGTTGTTGTTGTTGTTGTTGTTGTTGTTGTTGTTGTTGTTATTATTATTATTATTATTATTATTATTATTATTATTATTATTATTATTATTATTATTATTCTGAATCTCAGGTAATGAGATGCCTAACATTTAAAGTATGCTTCAAATTTAACTTGACTCCTGTTGACTTTTCAGTGCAATTTTGGGATTTCTACTGGCTACTGTTTTACTTCCCAGATTCCCCAATGACAATAAGATCTGCTGATTCTTAGCTTTTGGAAAACATCTAAAGTTGAGTAAGAGAGGCCAGCTAAGTGGGCAACCAAATATGCAAAAAAAAAAAATATGCAAATGGCATTTTGTATCTTTTTAAAAAAGTTTTATTAATAACATTTGGAGCTTTATGTATGTTATTGCTTTGCTTTCTGCCCCAAAAGGTATAATAGAGATTTGAATTTAGGGCTGATTCTCCCAAATGAATTTGCAACAAAGATTGATCACTACAAGTGGTCTTAAAAAGCAGAGAAACAGATCCACTTTTGTGTGTATGTGTGCCTCCGTAAAATATTAAGAAATAGAAGAGCTGAGTCTTTTTAAGCAGTTTGGTGTTGTTTCTTCCACAAAATCATATAGTGTGACAACTTATTGAATTATGTTGTTTCCTGAGAATGTCTAGACTCTGAAGATGGAATCATTTTGCTAAAACTTTGATTTATTGGGAACTCAGCATTTATTCCCAAACCTTTGCCCTTGTCATGGTCTGGATTTGTCTGCAAAGAGCTTGCAAATGTTAAACTATTTATTATTCACTGTTTAAACTTTCAGATGCAACTTCCAGGGGATATTTCATCTGTCAGTTGACTTTAAAAAGCTGACCATTAGAATTCAAGTCAGAAACTACCTTTAGTTTTTGCAATATTTTCACTTCTTTCTTTCTTTCTTTCTTTCTTTCTTTCTTTCTTTCTTTCTTTCTTTCTTTCTTTCTTTCTTTCTTTCTTTCTTTCTTTCTTTCTTTCTTTCTTTCTTTCTTTCTTTCTTTCTTTCTTTCTTTCTTTCTTTCTTTCTTTCTTTCTTTCTTTCTTTCTTTCTTTCTTTCTTTCTTTCTCTTCTCCTCCCTGTCTTTCAATGACCCATTAGTGATTTATCTCATTTGAAGAGAATTATATTAACTAAAATCACTGTTCTTAGTTAGGAATTTTAGGCTAAAATTTGGGCTTTACTGACCAAATTTAAATATTTATATATGAATTAATGATGTCAGCACTAGAGAGAGAAATCAAAGTAGAAATGGTCTTTTCTTGTAGCAGCAGCAAATTTAATCTTCAACCATTGAAACAGCTCCCTGTCTATTGCAATGTTTATTAATAATATATCATCTTTCTCCATTGTTTAATTATACCAAGGAAACCTCCAACGTCAAGTCAAATAACCATATAAGATGAGGGTTTATATCTCTTCATGGTCTGAAAGGACTATGATGCAATTATGCGAGTCTTTCAATTAAAAATCAAGCATCTGTAAGATGATTAAAATGTAAAAGAGGCCAGACACTTTCCCAGAATTAGCTACAGAATTAAATGATTGTCAGCAAATGCAGCTTTTACACTTGCAAACTTACTGCCTATGTACTGCAGTTAAGAAAAATTGATTCAAAGGCACGAATAGAATAGAATAGAATAGAATAGAATAGAATAGAATAGAATAGAATAGAATAGAATAGAATAGAATAGAACAGAACAGAACAGAACAGAACAGAACAGAACAGAACAGAACAGAACAGAATAGAATAGAATAGAATAGAATAGAATAGAATAGAATAGAATAATAACTTTATTGTCACTTTAAATGTACACTAATCAGCATATATTAAAATGAGATTTCATTGCATACACCTCTCAAAGGGTAACTGTCTCCGATATACACTGCATAAATATGACAATAAATAAATAAATAAATAAACTAAAACAAATTATGCATATACCCACATACACACACAGAGAAACAACACAGTCTAGTTCGGATGTATTTATATACATGGCAAGAAAAACAAAATCTTGAGAGTTTAACCACACGAGTTTACTAATGCTTCATCTCCTGACCCGCATACCGCAAGGGGGCAGTAGGGTATAGTCAGAAAAGTTAAGGTTTTTTTTCCCCCTGTGTTCCCTCTTTTCTTTGTTAATGTTAGGTCACTCCCTTTTGTAGATGCACATGCATATAGCTGTCCTTGCTTAGCGATCACAATTGGGACCCACTTCTTCACCATGTTGCCTTTCAAAAATGGTAGTTAGCTATCCATCCCACTTCTACTTACACAAAATCGTTTCTTTGGCCATGGAGTGCCTTGTAATCAGCAGTTACTGAAGCCTAAAATATAAGTTATGTTTGATAAGTAGAGAGGAATATTCCTATCTAGGCTATGTTCTATGCTAATAAATGATGACCTACACCAGGATTTTTTGGAACCAAAGAATGGGATAGAAAATATAATAAATTAAAAGTCAGATGTTTCTCCTCCTCCTCCTCCTCCTCCTCCTCCTCCTCCTCCTCCCCCTCCTCCTCCTCCTCCTCCTCCGCCTCCTCCTCCTCCTCCTCCTCCTCCTCCTCCTCCTCCTCCTCCTCTTCTTCTTCTTCTGAGTTGTTAAGGGCTGCACATTGAATGCAGTTTTGTCAGCCACTTACAGATCTATCTAGCTTACTAAGAAGCAGATTTGTGGTTTGCTTTGTCAAATGCCTTACTGAATCTTGGCCCATGGCAATGTCAGTGCAAAACCAGGGCAGCTCTGTATTCCATAGGCAATGTGCATGGTTATCTTGCATTGGATAAGAGCAAATAGCATATATAATAGTTCCAAGAATTTATAGATGTTTCAATTTTCTGCTCTCCAGTTCTCACCTCTTAGACTTCTGCTTCTGCAAAAGTTATCACAAATCCATATTCTCTCTGTTAGATTGTGGTGCACACTCTCTTGGGATATTTAAGAGAAGATCTCTGTAGCCGAGTTCAGAAATTTTCCTGAAAATGTTTACCTGGAATGAAAAAAAAAAGGAAAAATAAAATAAGAGATGGGAAACATACACAATCAGATGAACTGTCTAAAATATATTTGATGGAACCTTCAACTCGTAAAGAGAGAACACAGATCAGAGATTCTATATGTTTGTGCGTAGAGTGAAAATAAACGTTTTGGAAATAATACAAAAATGTTCATACTGATGGCCTACAATACTGTAATGATGACTGAATTTATTACAGGCAGTCAGATAATGAGTTAGTGATAATGATAACATATTATTATTATTATTATTATTATTATTATTATTATTATTATTATTATTATTATTATTATTATTATTATTATTATTGTTATTATTATTAATTTATTTATTGAACTTATATACCGGTACTACCCTTCTCCCGTAGGACCCAGGGTGGTTCACAAGGCAATTAAAACAACATTACAATACAAAAAGTTAATAACAATTAAAATAGATTAAATTATCCTTGATTAAAAATCTAAAACCCCCATAACTCTGATTTTAAAAACCCAATTACAATAAGTTAAAAAATTAAAAAATTCTCAGTCCTGGCCGGAAAGCTCAAAGAGCCAGGTCTTCAGGTCCCGGCGGAACGAACGAAAATCAGGGGCAGTCCTGAGCTCTACGGGTAACTGGTTCCAAAGGGCAGGTGCACCCACAGAGAAGGCCCTCCCCCTGGGTGTTGCCCGCTGGCAATCCTTTGCCGGCGGCACCCTGAGAAGGCCCTCCCTGTGGGAGTGCACAGGACGAAGGGAACTTGATGCCGGCAGCAGGTGTTCCCTCAGATATCCCTGGAGCCAAGCCATTTAGGGCTTTATAGGTCATCACCAGCACCTTGAATCTCACCCGGAGGGCAACCGGAAGCCAATGCAGCTCACGGAGAAGAGGTGTTACGTGGGAGTATCACAACTCGCGCGGCCGCATTCTGCACCAGCTGAAGCCTCCGAGTGGTCCTCAAGGGCAGCCCCATGTAGAGAGTGTTGCAGTAGTCTAACCAGGAGGTCATGAGGGCATGCTACGGTTAACAATCATTTCAGGGGCAAATATTAGTATGATGTCATACACAAGATGATGCAAAAAGGAAAAGAGAGGGGAAGAGGGAGAGAGCAAGGAAGGAAGGAAGGAAGGAAGGAAGGAAGGAAGGAAGGAAGGAAGGAAGGAAGGAAGGAAGGAAGGAAGGAAGGAAGGAAGGAAGGAAGGAAGGAAGGGGAAGGATGGAAGGAAGGAAGGAAGGAAGGAAGGAAGGAAGGAAGGAAGGAAGGAAGGAAGGAAGGAAGGAAAGAAAGAGAAAGAAAGAAAGAAAGAAAGAAAGAAAGAAAGAAAGAAAGAAAGAAAGAAAGGAAGGAAGGAAGGAAGGAAGGAAGGAAGGAAGGAAGGAAGGAAGGAAGGAAGGAAGGGGAAGGATGGAAGGAAGGAAGGAAGGAAGGAAGGAAGGAAGGAAGGAAGGAAGGAAGGAAGAAAGAAAGAAAGAAAGAAAGAAAGAAAGAAAGAAAGAAAGAAAGAAAGAAAGAAAGAAAGAAAGAAAGAAAGAGTCATCCTAATTTCAATACAAAAATAAAAGTATTTGACCTCTCTATAATTATTTCCTGGAACAGGGGATGGGTATCACCTTTCATCATTAAGCCATCTGTGTTTCTTTTAAAGTGCTTTTAAAATTGTTTAAATCCTTTAAAATTCTTTCATTTCTTTTAAAGTTTTTTTTTTAATGGCACTTATTTCTAAATGATAGGTCTTTAACCTTATCTGGGAAAATGTAATGTTTGGGCAAATCTTGCCAAACAAAAAAAAAATGAAGGACCAAGACGTGTTTGTGTATTAAGAATTAGATTTATGCAGGAATCATAAATATGATCACCATTAGTGAAATGGCCAGGCAAAGGCGGGGTAATTTTATTCCATAAGCAATTCATAAACAAGCAAGCTTCTGTTGGGTGACAAGTGTTGATGTTGCATTACATCATTACTATGAAAGTTTGCCTTTCTGTCTCTTTCAACACAGAGCTGAGAATGGAAAAGCTGAGAAATATTTATTTGACTGGAACATTTGCATACCACTTTCCCCTTTTAAAAAAAACAAAACAAAAACAACGTGGTTTAAAATAAATTCTGCTTAGAACTTTACCTGAGCTACGGTATGGAAAGGGTGGGTGGCAAAGGATACACTTGAATTTCTATTTGCAAGAAATAACCAAGATAAAAATCAGCAATCCCTAGTCTTGGCTCAGTGGGTTAGGAGGCTGAGCTTGTCAATCAGAAGATTGGCAGTTTGGCGGGTCGAATCCCGAGTGCCGCGTAGCAGAGTGAGCGCCTGTTACTCATCCCAGCTTCTGCCAACCTAGCAGTTCGAAAGCACGTAAAAATGCAAGTAGAAAAATAGGGACCACTCCGGTGGGAAGGTGACAGCGTTCCGTGCACCTTTGGTGTCTAGTCATGCCGGCCACATGACCACGGAGACGTCCTCGGACAAACGCTGGCTCTTCAGCTTTGAAACGGAGATGAGCACCGGCCCCTAGATTCAGAAATGACTAGCACGCATGTGCGGGGGAACATTTACCTTTACCTTTTTTTCCTTTAGGAACTCAAACAGTTTACAAGGGGATCAGTTATTTGATCCCCCCAAAGTCCTGTGAAGTTGGTGCGACTAAAAGAGAGGGACTGGTTAAAATCACTCAATGAATTTCCAAAATGAAGGATGGGTTTGAACCTGATCCTTCCTAATCTTTGTTCAACACCTTGAACAGAGCCATATTATCTTCCACAGATGTGGAAGAATTGGCACAAAAAATAGAAGAGAGACTGATGAGCATTTTTCACACTTACGACCTTTGCAACACTCCCACAGTCTCCTGATCACAATTCGGCAATTGGAATGTATTTATAATGCCTGCAGCGTCCCAGGATCATGCAATGACTTTTTGCGATTTCTGATCCACAAAGTCAACGGGGAAGTCAGATTCACGGAACAACTGCATTACTAACTTAACAACTGCAGTGATTCACTTAACAACAAAAAGAAAGTTTGTAAAATGGGGCAAAACTCACTTAACAACCGTCTTGCTCGGCAACAGAAATTTTAAGCTCCATTGAGGTTGTACGTCAATGTGATGTCTCCCTTGTGCAACTCCCCAGATTTCTCCTCAGATGTCAGCTCAGAGGAGGTTGAGCCCATTCCTGACACATCAGGATCTGGGGTGATTGATGGCTCTGAATGGCTGTCTGGAAGGGATTTGGAGGAGCTTTCAGCTGGGAAAAGTTTGCAGTGGCAGATAGCCAGAAGAGAGGAAGAGGAACTGCCCTCTGCACCTCATCCGAGAACACGTAGGGCAGAGAAAAGGCAGGAGCAGAGAAGGTCAGCCAGACTACTCAAGAGGAGAAGAGCCCACCTGTATTGGTGGGCTGCATCAGAAAGCTGGCTATTTATCACAGCGGACAGATGGGGGCACTGCTAGGAACAATGTGCTGATTTTTTTAGTTGTGTGTTTGATCGTCATGATTCCTGCTTCACTCTGGACTGACACCGTGTTTGGAATTGTGCCTTGGAGACTTTTGAACTTTTGTTGCCCCACGAGCTCTCTGTTGTGTGGATTTAAATTTTGCCTGGTGGAGTTATTTACTGTAGTTTGAGCAACTTTTTCAGTTGCTTTGTGGACTATTAGGCCTTTGCTGTGTGGACTAATCTTGGTCTGCTCGTGGCTGGACTTAATTGGGAAAGTTTTGGTCAGTGCTTTTTTTGTAAATGAAAAAGGTGCCGGAACTCACACATGTCATACAACCCGCCTTGCCTACCCTACAAGGTTCCATCCAAAAAAGGTGCCGGAACTCCATTCTGAGCGTTCTATGAGAAAAAACGCCCTGGTTTTGGTTAAGGGAATTGCTGGGGAATATTAATAAACTCACAGTTATGTGCGAGTGTGTGTGTGAGTGAGGCAGCACCATCAAGGGCAACCTGTATATGAAATGGCTCCCATTCATTGCCCCCAAATCCTGAATTAACTCAAGACCTTCTGTCTTTCCTTAAGTAGTTCCTACCCTGAATTTAAGGTAAACTGTTGTAGGCCTAACCCTGACAGGCCTTGACTTCCAGCTGAGTTCCACTTCCACCGACAACTCTGAACTTTTTGCAGCAATGTGTGAAAGCGTCATAAGTAATGGGACCCGCAGAGAGTCTAGTCTGACTGTAAAGATATTTAGGTTGTACTGTATACGGTGCCGAGGAAGATGTTTTTCTGTGTTTATTTTAAACATGTTTTCCAGTATGAATTCTGTTTCTTAGGCCAGAAAAATTCAGAGAGCCTTGGCAGAGCATGAGAAGGTGAGAAGGGGCAAGCAGCAGGGGATACACACACACACACACACACACACACACACACACACACACACACACACACACATACACACACAGAGATATCTTTCCGGTCTATATGCTCATTAGCTTTTTCTCCAGCGAATGTTGGATTCAGAACAGTAGGAGAGCGACAGCCTGACACCTTAATTTAACTTTCCAAAGTGTACCAGAGTGAGCTGCTTCTAAGCCTGTTCAAGCAGCATTCTGCCTCACAATGGGAAACTCTCCGAAGGAGAGCAAAAGGAAGCACAGTTTGGAAGAAGACCTGGAGAGAGAAGTACAGAATGCTTAAAATACTCAATTAAGTGCTAGAGCTCTGCTAAGTCAATTTTGCCACGAAGTTCTTGTTTCATTTCCCAAGCTCTGTATAGAATTTATTTCCTGGATCTCACTTATACGCTTAGACTTCAAGAAACCATGCCCAGACCTTCAAGTTGCAGACTGCCTGGGATTTTAATAATAATAATAATAATAATAATAATAATAATAATAATAATAATAATAATAATAATAATAATAATAATAATAATAATAATAATAATAATAATAATAATAATAATAATAATAATAATAATAATAATTATTATTATTATTATTATTATTATTATTATTATTATTATTATTATTATTATTATTATTATTCATCGCACAGTCAGCCAGATGTTCAGACTGGATTTGGCATTTTTGTCTACCTATCGAGTCCACTGTTTCTTCATCTTCTTTGCATAGGCGGCACTCACTGTCTGTTGCTGTCTTCTCAGTTTTGACTTTGTATGCATTTGTCCTTAAGGCTTGGTCTTGTGCAGCCAGAATTAGTCCCTCGGTCTCTTTCTTCAACTTTCCTGCTCTTAGCCATTGCCAGCTCTTGTTATTATCTGCTTTCCCAGCTGTTTTCTTAATGTACTGGCCATGTAGTGCTTTGTCTTCCCATGCCTCCATTCTGTTCTTCATTTGGTCTTCCTTGTAGGCCAGTTTGGCCTCTCCAGTAGTCAGCAAGCCTTCCCGATATACTAATTTCAGTGAATCTTCATCATTGTCCCTCAGATATTCTTCCAAAGCCATTTCTTCTTCTTCAACCATCTGATGTACTTGCAGCATTCCACGTCCACCTATTTGCCTTGGTAGATAGAGTCTGTCAAGGTCACTGCATGGATGAAGGGCATGATTCATTGTCATTATTTTTCTGGTCTGAGTCTAGTCCACTATTCCAGTTGTGTATCTAATGACTGTGTTTTTTTAATTATTATTATTATTATTTGAGGGAACACCTGCTGCCAGCATCAAGTTCCCTTTGTCCAGTGCGCTCACACAGGGAGGGTCTTCTCAGGGTGCCGCCAGTAAAAGATTGCCGGCGGATAACACCCAGGGGGAGGGCCTTCTCAGTGGGCACGCCTGCCCTCTGGAACCAGCTGCCTGCAGAGCTCAGGACTGCCCCTGACCTTCGTTCATTCCGCCGGGACCTGAAGACTTGGCTCTTTGAGCTCTCCGGCCCAGGCTGAGAATTTTTAACTGGGGTTTTTATTTTCAGGGATAATTTAATCTTTTTAATTGTTTTTTAACTTTTGTATTTTGTATTGGTGTGATTTTAAAATGCCCTGTAAACCACCCTGAGTTCTTCGGGAAAGGGCGGTATATAAATCTAATAAAATTAAAAATAAAAATTAAATTATTATTATTATTGTTGTTGTTGTTGTTGTTGTTGTTGTTGTTGTTATTGTTATTATTATTTTTACCTTGATGTCTACCAGTTTGAGCCTTTACATGTTAAAGAATTTCTCCTGCTTGCCTCCAGGTATTAAAATTGAATTTTCTCTCATTTTCTTTTACCGCCTTGTGTACCACTGCCCTGAAGTGTCTCACTTTTAGCCAAAGGCACACTTAAAATATGGCAACCCACCATTTTAATGATGTCCTACATTGTGTGGGTACAGTTGCCATCAAATATCTTATCTATTTAAATATCAGAGTGATTTGGATGTTTGCATGTCCTCTTCTATACTTACCTTCTATCACTTCAGATCATTTCAGTCTTCCAGCCTAGAGTGGTGCAGTCTAGTGGAGCATGAGGTCTTTCCCCCTCTCCAGATGTTTGAGTGGAAATGCAAGGTTTTGTCTTGGATTTTCATGTAGGCAAATCATTGAGCAATGGTGGGGTCCTTACTGCTCTCTGAGCTTGGTGGTTTTCTTGCAGATGTTTCATTATCCAAACTAGGTGACATCATCAGTGCTAGAAGGGAATGGTATTTGTGGAGAGGAGGAGGAGGAGAAGGGGGAGGGGAAGGAGGAGGAGAAGAAAAAGAAGAAGGTGGTGGTGGAGGAGGAGGAGGAGGAGGAGGAGGAGGAGGAGGAGGAGGAGGCTGTGAGGTCCTTGGTGCTGTCTGAGCTTGACTGTTTTCTTGCAGACATTTCATTAACCAACTAGGTAACACCATCAGTGTTAGAAGGGAGTGGTAAATCCCACTCCTTTGTAGCACTGATGAAGTTACCTAGCTGGATAATGAAACCCTTGCAAGAAAACCACCAAGCTTGGAGATCGCCAGCTCAATCACCAGTTCAATCTGAGTTACAAATATTCTCTTCTATTGGTACTGAGCGGCAGGCCCTCACTTCTCATAGACCTAGCAGTTTCCATATCCTTAAACATCAAACCAATTCCCCTAGTTCAGACGAAGCATTTGGAGATCTTTGAGAGAAACCAAAAGCATTTTGGAAAAGACTGGAAACATTTCTCAGAGCCCCTTATTTGACATTAAAAAAACAAAAAACAAAAAAAATCAGGATCCTGCTGTCATTAAAACAGGATCAGGGATCTCTGTTGGTTGAGTAGAGTTTGGTTTCAGGGGCTAGACTCAGAAGCCTTAGAACAAAAGAAATACGAAATGAGACATGTTTGGACTGGAACACTGCATCCACCACATTACAAAAAAGATGTTGGAACTTTGGAGCAACTAAGACGATTAAAGGCCTGGAGACTAAAACATATGAAGAAGAGTTGTAGGAATTGGGTATGGCCAATCAAGAGAAAAGAGGGACTGGTGTGTGTGTGTGTGTGTGAGTGTGACATGACAGCAGACTTCCAGTATTTGAGGAGGGGCTGCCACAAAGAAGAGGGGGGGTCAACTTAATTTCCAAAACCCCTGAAGGCAAGAAGCAACAGATGGAAACTAATCAAGGAGAGAAGCAACCTGGAATTAAGGAGCAACTTCCTAACAGTGAGGACAATTAAACAGTGGGGGAAAAAAACATGCCTTTGTGGATGCTTCATCACTGGAGGTTTTTAGGAGGAGATTCGACAACCATTTGTCTGGTGTGGTATAGGGTTGGACTAGAAGACCTCCAAGGTCCCTTCCAGCTCTATTCTGATTGATTGATATTGACTGCAGGATGGATATTAGGGAACAGTTCATGTGTCCATATGGACATGACTTCTAGGTCTTAAGCTGAGCCTATGTTCTCCCTGAGACCTGAGCCGTGGACATTTGAAATCTGAAGTCTCAATCTGCTACAGGGCAAAATCCAAGAATTTTATCACAGGCTATAAATTGTTTTTTTTTTCTTTTATTTTGCATGTTCAGGTGTTTCTCCTGTAAACTGGCCTTTTGTTTTTTCTTCTGAAAAAGCCATTTTTACCTACACAGCCCACTTATGCAACACTGATCTACAAGCTAGCTCTCCTTGAAATTGGGATTCAGTTCATGCTGACTGTGTTTTGCCATGTATCTTTTTTTTCTTTCCAAAGGCTCCTTCATTTATTTATTTCAGGGAATTAGTTTCTTGGGGACTCCATTTTTTGTTCTTGTTCTTGTTGTTGTCGTCCATGCCAAGCTTCGGAAGTTTGATCTTCAAAAGCAAAAGCAAACCAGAGCAAAGCAAAGAGCTCTCATTCATCATTTGTGAGCAAATATGCAGAATTGATTTTGTTTATGTTGTATCTAGCTTCTTCAGGTTTTTTTTTCTTGGACTACACCCGTAACAGAAACGAAGCAGAGTTTGGTGAAGGTAAGACTGGTTTTATTTCTTCCTGGTGATAAATAAGATAAAGATAGTAGATAGATAGACAGATAAACAGATAAACAGATAGACAAATTGTTGTTGTTGTTAGTTGCGAAGTCATGTCTGACCCATCGCGACCCTATGGACAACGTTCCTCCAGGCTTTCCTGTCCTCTACCATCTTCTGGAGTCCATTTAAGCTCACGCCTCCTGCTTCAGTGACTCCATCCAGCCACCTCATTCTCTGTCGTCCCCTTCTTCTATTGCCCTCAATCTTTCCCAGCATTAGGCTCTTCTCCAGTGAGTCCTTCCTTCTCATTAGGTGGCCAAAGGATTTGAGTTTTAGCTTCAAGATCTGGCCTTCTAAAGAGCAGTCAGGGTTGATCTCCTCTAGGACTGACCAGTTTGATCGCCTTGCAGTCCAAGGGACTCACAGGAGTCTTCTCCAGCACCAGAGTTCAAAGGCCTCAATTCTTTGGTGCTCAGCCTTTCTTATGGTCCAACTTTCACTGCCATACATTGCAACTGGGAAGACCATAGCCTTGACTATACGCACTTTTGTTGACAGGGTGATGTCTCTGCTTTTTAGTGTGCTGTCTAGATTTCCCATGGCTTTCCTCCCAAGGAGCAAGCGTCTTTTAATTTCTTGGCTACAGTCCCCATCTGCGGTGATCTTGGAGCCCAGGAAAATAAAATCTGTCACTACCTCCATTTCTTCCCCATCTATTTGCCAGGAATTGAGAGGGCCGGATGCCATGATCTTGGTTTTCTTAATGTTTAGTTTCAACCCAACTTTTGCACTGTCCTTCTTCACTTGCAACAAGAGGCTCTTCAGTTCCTCTTCACTTTCTGCCATTATAGACAGATAGATGATAGTTTATAGGATACAGATGGAGATGAAGATGAAGATGGAGATAGATAGATAGATAGATAGATAGATAGATAGATAGATAGATAGATAGATAGATAGATAGATAGTAGAATGGAGATGAAGATTGACAGATATTAATGGAGAAATAAATAAGAAAGAAAGAAAGAAAGAAAGAAAGAAAGAAAGAAAGAAAGAAAGAAAGAAAGAAAGAAAGAAAGAAAGAAAGTTAATAGACAGACAGACAGACAGACAAACAGACAGACAGACGATAGATAGATAGATAGATAGATAGATAGATAGATAGATAGATAGATAGATAGATAGATAGATAGATATGGAGACAGATATAAATGTAGATAGATAGATAGATAGATAGATAGATAGATAGATAGATAGATAGATAGATAGATAGATAGATAGATAGATAGATAGATAGATAGATAGATATGGAGACAGATATAAATGTAGATAGATAGATAGATAGATAGATAGATAGATAGATAGATAGATAGATAGATAGATAGATAGATAGATAGATAGATAGATAGATAGATAGATAGATAGATAGATATGGAGACAGATATAAATGTAGATAGATAGATGATAGATAGATAGATAGATAGATAGATAGATAGATAGATAGATAGATAGATAGATAGATAGATAGATGATGGAGACAGACACACAAATGGAGGTAGAGAAAGATAGAGAAATAGTTACAGAGAGATCCATGGATTACCTGGATGGTGGGAAAGAGGGAGATGATGGCCAGGTAGATAGTAGATAGACAGAAAGACAGACAGGGATGTTTCAAAGTATCCAAGTGTAACCATTCAAAAATTTCTTTCTGAGTTCTGAATGTCAAAGATTTGAAATCCAAGTCGAGCAATTCAGGTCATTGGGCCTACAGGCAAAGCAATGAAGGTTTTGTTGCTTTCTAGAAAGTTCAAACTTAGCAAGTACTTTGAAGAACACCCTCACCTTGAAACCTGTTTTCATTTACTCTGCTCAGTGAACATTAGATTTGCAAAAGTAGAAACCTGAACAAGAAGCATGGAAATCGGCATACGTGGTAGAAGGGCATTAGCAACATAATCAGGCATAGCTCTGCTAAGCGAACATAATTTTGTTTGGCAAATAAATGGAAACACACAAAACACATGCTGTGTCAAATGTTGGTTTAGTTCTACTGAAGCAAAAACTATTTTCCATTCTCTTCTAGTGTCACTTAGGTTGAGATTCAGCAACGGGAAGGTGGGCCTGGATGTATTACAGCTGGATCGGTTCTGCACTTCTCTCATTTAACTCTATGAAACTGAAGTGTGTAAGAATGGAGATGATCGTACTTGCCTCTCTACTCAAACTCTGCAAGCCTTAGAAAAATAACAGAATAACAGAGTTGGAAGGGACCTTGGAGGTCTTCTAGTCCAACCCCTGCTCAGGCAGGAAACCCTATACCATTTCAGACAAATGGCTGTCCAATCTCTTCTTAAAAACTTCCAATGCTTGAGCATTCATAACTTCTGGAGGCAGGTTGTTCCACTGGTTAATTGTTCTAACTGTTAAGAAATTTCTCCTTAGTTCTAGGTTGCTTCTCTCCTTGACTAGTTTCCATCCATTGCTTCTTGTCCTGCTTTCAGGTGCTTTGGAGAATAGCTTGACTCCCTCTTCTTTGTGGCAGCCCCTGAGATAATGGAACACTGCTATCATGTCACCCCTCACCCTTCTCTTCATTAAACTAGACCAGGGGTCTTCAAACCTAGCCCTTTTATGACTTGTGGACTTCAACTCCCAGAATTCCTCAGCCAGCATGCTTGGCTGAGGAATTCTGGGAGTTGAAGTCCACAAGTCATAAAAGGGTCAGGTTTGAAGACCTGTGAACTAGACTTACCCAGTTTCTGCAACCGTTCTTCATATGTTTTAGCCTTCAGTCTCCTAATCATTTTTGTTGCTCTTCTCTGCACCCTTTTTTACACCATGGCAACCGAAACTAGACAAGGAATAAGTATCCTATTTGTCCTCATGCTTTACCTTTTAATTTTACTTAGTTGCACCTGTGGTAAACACAAGGCACTGTACTTTATACCTGCTTTATACCTGCTTCTAGATTGGCAAAGTCCCATTCTTTTACAAGAGAATGGAGCTTTTCATTCTTGGCACAGTACATTACATACTATTGAAATACAGCCTCTTTCATTATGCAGGGCTTTCGCCCTCTCTCTGAGGCTGAAGCAAATGCCCTTGAGGACCACTCGGAGGCTTCAGCTGGTGCAGAATGCGGCTGCGCGAGTTGTGATGGGGGGGTCTCCCGATACTCCCATGTAACACCTCTACTCTGTGAGCTGCACTGGCTTCCAGTTGCCCTCCGGGTGAGATTCAAGGTGCTGGTGATGACCTATAAAGCCCTAAATGGCATGGGTCCGGATTATCTTCAGGAGCACCTGCTGCCAGCATCCATTTCCCATCATCCTGTGCGCTCCCACAGGGAGGGCGTCCTCAGGGTGCCGCCAGTCAGGGAGTGCCGGCTGGCGGCCCCCAGGGGGAGAGTGTTCTCGGTGGGCGCGCCTGCCCTCTGGAATCAGCTGCCTGTGGAACTCCGGATGGCCCCCGACCTTTGCTCGTTTTGCCGGGACCTAAAAACTTGGCTATTCGAGCTTGCCGGCCTGGACTGAGGGTTTTGGGTTAAGGTTTTAATTTTTAATTATTTTGGGGCTATTTAATTTAATTTTATTTTAACCTGTATATATATTGTATTGTTTTAATTTGCCCTGTAAACCGCCCTGAGTCGGTATATAAATCGAAATAAATAAATAAATAAATAAATAAATAAATAAATAAATAAATAAATAAATAAATAAATAAATATCATGCATTGTCTGAGTCCTTGCCTGCCTTAGATGTTTCCTTCGAATTATAGAAAGGGAGAGAGGAAATACAGGGCTGAAGTCAGACACCGGAGGGCAATAGGATAGCTGCCTTGGTCAGTTCCATAAACCTTGAAGAAACACAGTAATTCAAAGTAGAGTAAGAAATTAGACACAATCTCTGCAACTTTGCTCTAAATGGTGAAGGCACCAGACTAGAAACCAGGAGACAAAGAATTCTAGTACTGCTTAGGCATGAAAGGCAGCTGGGTGAATTTGAGTCAATCACTAGGAGATGGTGAGTTCTAGTCCTGCCTTAGGCACAAAAGGCAGCTGGATGACTTTGGGCCAATCACCAGGCAACTGTGAATTCTAGTCTCACTTTAGTCACAAAAGCTACTGGATGACTTTGGGCCAATCACCAGGCAACTGTGAATTCTAGTCTCACTTTAGGCAAGAAAGCTACTGGATGACTTTGGGCCAATCACCAGGCGACTGTGAATTCTAGTCTCACTTTAGTCACAAAAGCTACTGGATGACTTTGGGCCAATCACCAGGCGACTGTGAATTCTAGTCTCACTTTAGTCACAAAAGCTACTGGATGACTTTGGGCCAATCACTAGGCAACTGTGAATTCTAGTCTCACTTTAGGCACTAAAGCTACTGGATGACTTTGGGCCAATCACCAGGCAACTGTGACTTCTAGTCTCACTTTAGTCACAAAAGCTACTGGATGACTTTGGGCCAATCACCAGGCGACTGTGAATTCTAGTCTCACTTTAGGCAAGAAAGCTACTGGGTGACTTTGGGCCAATCACCAGGTGACTGTGAATTCTAGTCTCACTTTAGGCAAGAAAGCTACTGGGTGACTTTGGGCCAATCACCAGGCGACTGTGAATTCTAGTCTCACTTTAGTCACAAAAGCTACTGGATGACTTTGGGCCAATTACCAGGTGACTGTGAATTCTAGTCTCACTTTAGGCAAGAAAGCTACTGGATGACTTTGGGCCAATCACCAGGCGACTGTGAATTCTAGTCTCACTTTAGTCACAAAAGCTACTGGATGACTTTGGGCCAATCACCAGGCGACTGTGAATTCTAGTCTCACTTTAGTCACAAAAGCTACTGGATGACTTTGGGCCAATCACCAGGCAACTGTGAATTCTAGTCTCACTTTAGGCACTAAAGCTACTGGATGACTTTGGGCCAATCACCAGGCAACTGGGACTTCTAGTCTCACTTTAGTCACAAAAGCTACTGGATGACTTTGGGCCAATCACCAGGTGACTGTGAATTCTAGTCTCACTTTAGGCAAGAAAGCTACTGGGTGACTTTGGGCCAATCACCAGGCGACTGTGAATTCTAGTCTCACTTTAGGCACTAAAGCTACTGGATGACTTTGGGCCAATCACCAGGCAACTGTGACTTCTAGTCTCACTTTAGTCACAAAAGCTACTGGATGACTTTGGGCCAATCACCAGGTGACTGTGAATTCTAGTCTCACTTTAGGCAAGAAAGCTACTGGGTGACTTTGGGCCAATCACCAGGCGACTGTGAATTCTAGTCTCACTTTAGGCACTAAAGCTACTGGATGACTTTGGGCCAATCACCAGGTGACTGTGAATTCTAGTCCCACTTTACAAGCCAGCTGGGTATCTTTGGACCAGTCCCTTTCTCTATCAGCCCAACTCAGCTCACAGAGTTATTGTTGTGTGGCAAATAGGAGGAGGAAGGAGCATTAGGCATGAGGTTTTTTTTTAAGAAAAATAAAGGCAGGATTTTTTAAAAAAAATCTAAAAACAAAAAAAAACACAAAAAACCCCTCACATATAAATACATATTCCCCGATTCTAGACACCTGTTAAATTATCAGAATGATTCCCAAACCAGCGAAGGAAGATTATGGGATTCTGAAGAATGCTGTTTCGTGTAGGTAATACTGAAGAAATGGAGAAAAAAATAAGATTATTGGATGATTTAGCCCCTAAATGTGTGATTATCAGTGCTTTTTTTGTAAAAGAAAAAGGTGCCAGAACTCACACATGTCATACAACCCGCCTTGCCTACCCTACAAGGTTCCATCCAAAAAAGGTGCCGGAACTCCGTTCTGAGCGTTCTATGAGAAAAAAAGCCCTGGTGATTATACAAAAAAAAAACACAAAAAAATGGATAAAACAAATGGAGACTTGCCCTTAAAAAAAGGTCATCTGTCTTCTGTCATTTGGTGGAAAGTATCCTCAGATGAAATCCCTTAAGCCCAGATAAGTAATTTGGGAAGAAGACATATGTTTAGGACCTCTGCTCAAGCTATGTAAAGCTTGGGAGGTTAAAAGTTAGCCTGTTGAGTTAGGCCTGGAAATAACGATACACTGGAGCAGATGGCAAAGTACTAGCAAATAATTATATGAGCTTGACCCAATTTGCTCCCTTGTGGTCAACTAATCGAGACTTCTAGACTGTTATCAAAGACAATCCCATATATAATAAATTGCAGCATTCCGAGCAACATAGCTTTTCAGTTACAGAATGCCTTTGTTTAGCAGGCTATTACCTGGGATTTACCTAAACATAAAAAGGAGGCTAGGTTAAAACAGAAAAGGATTTTTTTTCCCCCAGTCTGGTTCTCAAAACGATGATGGAAAAGACTTCAGGGATACTGCATCGAATTTTGAGGCTTACTCAGCTTCCCTCTATGCAATAAATTATTATTATTATTATTATTTTGCATTAGAGGAAACAAATTAATATGGGGGGGGGGTGGTGGCAGCATTAAAAACGTGAGTTTCCTGAGCGATGGAACAAAAAACATTACGTCACCATATTTCACAACACAGTGAGTTAGTTTTTTTTTTTTTTTAGATCACCTGCATTCCTACACAGGAAAAGATTAAGGGGGGGAAAAGGAAAACACGGCCTAGACCAGGGGTGTCAAACTCAATTTCATTGAGGGCCGCATCAGCATTGCGGTTGCCCTCAGGGGGCCGGGTGGGTATGGCCTGGGTGGGCGTGGCCTACTGGGTGGGCGTGGCTAGAGTGCGTATGGCCTACTGGGTGGGCATGGCCAGCTCTACATCATTCACATCAAGGGTGCCTATGGGGGCCTGGGCAGGAGTGGGATAGATCTGAGGGTCTCTGGCAGAAGGAGGGTCTCTGGGCCAGGGCCAAGGCAGTGGGGGCCATTCCCTCACTGTTTCCAGGATGGCTTCGCGGGCCACATGAAACCACTTTGCGGGCCGGATCTGGCCCCCGGGCCTTGTGTTTGACATGTCTGGCCTAGACCAAATGGCCTTTAAAATATCACAGCGCATCTTCATTTTTGCGAATGTGTGCATAACGTTCCCATTAGGCTTATGAATCAAAGTACTGTGTGATTATCGCCCTTAAATTAAGTTCGCCGATCACTCGGATTAATTTTGCAAGAAGGTGGTATGGTGGACGACAAGGAGATCCCCCCCCCAAAAAAAAAATGTGTTACACAATTTGAATGATGTGTAACAACAGTTGGCAAATGCTGTTTAAGTGATGGGATAGGTAAGGGGTCATCCTTATTTGTCTTTGGCACTAATGTCCTCCTGTTCCCCCAAAGGACTCAGAAATGACATTTGTAGTTCCTTCTTTGCAGGTTGAACTACCACTTCGTAGTCGAGGGCAAATTTAAGTCACCCAGTAACAACTACCACATTTGGGGTCCAGAAGTAAATGTGTATTGTCAAGGCTATGGTCTTCCCAGTTGCAATGTATGGCAGTGAAAGCTGGACCATAAGAAAGGCTGAGCGCCAAAGAATTGAAGCCTTTGAACTATGGTGCTGGAGAAGACTCCTGCGAGTCCCTTGGACTGCAAGGCGATCAAACCGGTCAGTCCTAGAGGAGATCAACCCTGACTGCTCTTTAGAAGGCCAGATCCTGAAGCTGAAACTCAAATACTTTGGCCTCCTAATGAGAATGAAGGACTCACTGGAGAAGAGCCTAATGCTGGGAAAGATGGAGGGCAAGAGAAGAAGGGGACAACAGAGAATGAGGTGGCTGGATGGAGTCACTGAAGCAGTAGGCGTGAGCTTAAATAGACTCCAGAAGATGGTAGAGGACAGGAAGGCCTGGAGGAATGTTGTCCATGGGGTCACGATGGGTCGGACATGACTTTGCAGCTAACAACAACAGTAAATGTTTCTTTCTCAGTGGCCTAAGCACCAACATTACATTGATAATAATGAGAAGGAAAAGAAAAAGGAATATGAGATTTGGACAATGGGATAACCAACTTAACTATGTAGTCCCATTCAAAACACTGTAGGATGGGAGAAAGTGCTGGACACCAACAGAGATTTAACTTAAGCATTGACACGGAGGGTCTCCAGGTAGCCTGCTTGAACAATTATGGTAGTTTTAGTTTGTTCCTCCCCCCCCCACTCCAAAAAAGAAATTATGGTGGAGATAATCAGAATTTGAAAGCTGTGCAGTGCTTTCTAATAAAATCTGGCATGTTTCTCATTCAAATGCGCGAAAGAATTACTAGAATTATTTCTAAACTTTCATCTATCACCCCTTGAGCTTCAATGAGCATCTGAGCTGGATGGGTGGAGAGATCAAAGTTCTATTAGTCTGGTGTTGACTCTTGACTCCAAATGGACTGGATCGCTTTAGAACAATCTGTTTTCAGCTTTGAGCTTTCAGATTTCCCAGTGTTTCAATCATTGCAGCTACTGGCCATCCTCTTTTTCTTTTTCCTTCCTTACTTCCAAGCTTTGGGCATTTGTCAATTTGTCAGTTGGGTCCCCTAAAATATGTTCAGAAGTGTTAGTCTCCGTGTACCCTTAAGATACAAGTCAAGTATGAAGTCCAAGATATAAATTCAGAGTAGGTTTTAACACAAGATTGTTCTCATTATAGATAGTAACAATCAATCTCTTGTTCTGTTAAATCTGGACTTAAAACTATGCAAATTTTGCTCAATAAAATCAAAGTGATGCTTCCTTTGTAAAAAGGGGGAAAACACCCTCAGTCATGTACTCAGAAAAGTTTACTAAGTTTTGCTTGTTAACCTTAGACCAGAAATAAACAATCTACCCCCTCTTATGAAAAAAAGTCTAAATGTTGGCAGTTAATTAATTTTCACATAGACATGCTCTATGATTTTCTGAAACTAAGCATTGTGACTTCATAGCATTTATGAAACTGCCATTGACTCCCAGCGTGTAGCTGCGATGTTGCCATCCCTTTTAGCATGTAAAATTGAAGAGGGTTATTTTTTGGGGAAAATTATTAGAAAGGTTTGTGATTCCTTTTTGGAATACTATGAAAATCCATCTGCTTTTATTTGTGGATTAAAATCTTACATGATCTAACATAGCCATGTTTTAAATACCAGGTAGATGTGCAAATACATGCACTGGTCATTTAGAATCACCCAACCATTGTTATCTCAGATTAATAGTGTTGTAATGAAGATGGTTCCTCCTCCTCCTGCTCCTGCTCCTCCTCCTCCTCCTCCTCCTCCTCCTCCTCCTCCTCCTCCTCCTCCTCCTCCTCCTCCTCCTCCTCCTTCTTCTTCTTCTTCTCCTTCTCCTTCTCCTTCTCCTTCTCCTTCTTCTCCTTCTCCTTCTCCTTCTCCTTCTCCTTCTCCTTCTCCTTCTCCTTCTCCTTCTCCTTCTCCTTCTCCTTCTCCTTCTCCTTCTCCTTCTCCTTCTCCTTCTCCTTCTCCTTCTCCTTCTCCTTCTTCTTCTTCTTCTTCTTCTTCTTCTTCTTCTTCTTCTTCTTCTTCTTCTTCTTCTTCTTCTTCTTCTTCTTCTTCTTCTTCCTCTTCTTTCCTCAAACATCTCATTTCCATGGTGACTAACTTTTGTTTATATTTTGTTATGAATGTCCATGTTTGACACTGGTAATATAGGGTGGGGATGAATATGCTTTGTATGAAATGCTTCTTTGTGCTGATCAGTAACGCCTTACGTTGTAGGAGTGGAGCAAACTTGATTGGCCTTACTGCATCGCATGTTAATCTCCTCTTCCATTCCATAACAATCCATCAATCAATCTTGACTCTGCTTTGGATTTTTGACTCTGATGGATTTTTATTTATTTATTTATTTATTTATTTGGCTGGGTCAACTCAACATGTTCCTTGTTTCCTGCAGTTCTGAAACTTGAAACTCCGGACTCAGACCAGTTCAGAAGGTGAACATTGTGGAATATACTTCTCTCCGATCCAAGTTCAGTTCATCAGTCTAGCCTCTCTAGGCTATGAAGCTTATCTTAGCAGGGGTTGCTTCAAAAACTCAGGAATGTCTTTCTAAGGAAATGATGGAAGAACTAGAGTCAGTTTCTTGACAGGAGCTGCAAGCCTAGTTCAGTACAGGACCTTAGCGAACTTCTGCTTTGCTTCAGGGCTAGACTAACTGGGATCTAGTCAAGTCATTTAAAGAGATCAGGCTTCAGATGTCTCAGAAGAGGCCCTAGGATAAGCCAGGGCTAGTAAGGAGACAAAATGGTCAGAGCTATTACAGCTATGCTTTGAGGGACTTCAGGCAGGAAAGTCAAGATTGATGGATTGTTATCTCCATGTGGCATCAATTCTACATGGACTAATTTTGTTATACAGGCTGTCTTGCTTTTCATTTTATGTATGAAAAAATATCTACCTTCATCATTTCTGATTCTCAGCTGGAGAAAAGTGGTACATTTGCTTTTTTTCCTCTCTCTCTCGCACATGTACTCAGATCCAGTAAGGCAGTATAACAATCAAGGACCCGTAAGTTGGGCTATTTCACACAAAGTGAGTGTACAGAAATTGTTTTCTGTTAAAAGAAAGGGGTGGGGCCTGGGGAAATGAGCATTCCAAACATGATGCATAGTAGGGATAATCAGACCGAAATATGCTATCATTTTACCACCTCCATATCTGCTAGATTGCCTAGTAAGCCTCCGATTTGCATAATTTTCTTCAATTTGTATGTGATTTATCTTTGACTCAACTAAGCAAGGCCAGTTTTGTTTAGTGCTTGGATGACACTTTAGCCCTGACAGGAAAGTGAAGAAAATGACTTAAAAAAACAAAATATTCCGTATTTCCTCTCATCCAAGAATTGAAACTGACTTACTGTGGAACAGGATGCAAACTAATGTAGACTGTTTCCACAATGAATATGCCAGTTGCAATAAATATTTCAATGAATATGCAGGTTTGAAATAAGTATTACTTCAGCTGGCCTTAAGAATTCATTACTATCTGACTCTGGATTTATTTATTTATTTATTTATTTATTTGTTTGTTTGTTTATTTATTTATTTATTTATTTATTTATTTATTTATTTATTTATTTACTTATTTATAAAAGGTCATGAGAACAACATAGATAGAGAATAAATTAAAATAACCAAGGAGATTAACTAAGTTAAAAAAAGAGCTTTATAATACATTGCTAATTTCCTCCCATTAATTTTCATAGCACAAAATGTACATTACAGTATTTTTGAGGACAAGTATTTCTTACTTGATTTGGGAATTTTAGCCAAGACTTTCCCAACTGCATTAAAAGAGAGAATAAATCAAATATTCTTCACTGTTCATATACTGAACCAAAGGATGTTGTGTTGTGCATGGCAAGAAGACGCAACTACAGAGACGTAGTCTATTAAATAATTTTAATATACCTCCTTTAATTTCCTTCTGGACTCCTTCACATATATAATTTGCAATCTTTATAGTGGTCAGTGACCCGCATAATTTTTCTTTTTTCTTTTAACCACCCTGTAATCTCCTGGATTGGAGTGGAATTGGGGCAACTGAATGGAGCTGAGCATTTACTGGCTGGATGCCTTTCCTGACACCTATGTGGAGTTCACAGCAGATATATATATTTTCTGAGTGCCCAGAGAGAGAAATATCTGCCACTACATAGGATTGAACTCACAGTCCCCCTTGATTGTCAGGCGAGAGCTCCACCTCTAGACCAGGGCTTTTCAACCAGTGGTACAGGTACCACCTGTGGTACATTGGCACATGGCAGGTGGTACGTGACCATCCTACGAAAGTGGTAGCAGGGGAGGGGAATGAGCTGAACTGGTGGCAGTACCACAGAAGCCTGAGCGAGAGACGGCTGGAGCTGCAGGGCTGTCAGGGCTCAGCGGAAGCACCAGGATCAGTGCCAGGATCCAGCTGGAGCTCAGCGCTGATCCCAGCATGTTTGCTGAGCCTAGAAGAAGTGCCGATCAGCTGGAATGTTGCAGCATCTCCAGGGTCTTGTGATTTACATTCAGATGCTTGGCAACTGATTCATATTTATGACGGTCACAGTGTCCCAGGGTCATGTGAAGTGACCAAAACCTCCTGAAACCACCCAGCAGAGGGGGAGGAGGGAATAAAAACCAAACACCCACCACCCCACCCCTGCTACCAATCCTCAACAGAAATGCTCACAACAATGAAAACCTCGGACAGGAGGAAGAGCGCCGCCGGGCGGGCAGGCAGGTGGCTTGCTCGGCAGTGGCTTGGAGGGCACTTTTTCAGTGCCATTGTAACTTCAAACAGTCACTAAGCGAACTGTTGTAAGTCGAGGACTACCTGTACTTCATCACTTTTTTCCTTTTTTTTGTCCCCAAGTTTTTGACATCTTGCTAGGCGACTGGTGGTACTCGGATGTTGCCATATCCTAAAAGTGGTACAATGGGGGAAAAGGTTGAAAAGCCCTGCTCTAGACCACCATGCCACTCAATGACCCATATACATTAAGACATAGAAAAAGAAATAAATGTATATAATCAGGCCTATAGTATTTGACAATGTCTCTTGACTGGTGCCATGAAAAATATGCCCACAACATAGAGATTGGGGAAGAGGGAAACCTACATCTCCTCCTATTGCCATCAAAAGTGCAACAGAATTGATATTACAAAATACTTTTAGCAGCTCTGGTTTTTGTTTTTGTTTTCATCTTGTTTTGTCTTAGTGTATTGCAAGGCTCTCTGGAGCGACGTGGTTAAATGTAAAGCCGTCAGATGATGGTAAGAACTGTGGCTTACCCAGGGTGCGAGGAAGAATGTCACCCGGGATTGCTCAAAGTCTATTTATTAGATTTATTTCTGTGTTAAAAGGAAATGAAAAAGAAACGAGAAAAAGCTACAACCGGGAGCCCTTACGAGAAGACTGGAACAGCATGCACCGTTTTATGCTAGGGTGCTTATTTATGTTGTGATTGCTAAATTATCTGTCCTAGATAAGGAGAGCCCGGGCTTCTATAGCCGATTGCTTATCTGGTTAGCATTCTGATTCTCCCGGATCTGAAGCTCTCTTGGGAATAAACCAGCAACGTGCTATTATATGTCACCATGTGTCAATTATTTAGCTCGCTCTAGTTGCCATCTTCCAGCAGCCTTAAAATGTGGGGTTTTCTTAGTAAAACCTTTAGGGACAGCATAAGGCTGACGAAACAAAGCTAACCCAGATTTCTTTACAAGGATTGGGTGAGTAGAATAAGATCACAGTGGTTTTCATTAAGATGTCAAGCTTTTTATGACCCCGGGTCTTTCCCTGCCTTGATCTCAACCCATATCAAGTATGAAAATGAGCTTTGAGATCTTGAGCTAGCCATATATTTTTTCATATTGCTATTTGGTTTGACGTCTTATGCCCAGGGTGGAGAAAGACTACAGAATGAGTTAGATGTAGAGTAGCAGATCTTCGAAGGTGCCTAGCAGAGAGAGAAATGGCCTGGAGAACTGAGGCCACCAACTAGTCACCTCTTTGTGCTGTCTGTCCTTAGATTTGCAAAGCATTTCTGGGGATAAAAAAACCCTGCCTTTTTTACAGTGGGTCTTATTACAGGCAGAGACAAAACAGCGTACATGGGGGAGGAACAAAAACTATCCTCATGGTGCCTAGAGAACAACTTGCACCTGAACGTTGGCAAGACAAAGGAGATGGTGCTAGACTGCTGTGTTCTTTTCCAGCCTTTGACTGGCCCTGTTTGTGTGTCAAGGGCAACCCCTTTTTCCTTTTTACAGTCAATAGGCTGGAAAAACCCAACCCGAATTTCTTTACAGTTCAAACAAAAAAGCAACAGAATATTTCCTTCGATAAATGAATCAAAATATCAAACAAGAGTCAACAAACAAGAGTTAAACAGAAGTAGCAAGAACAGACCAGGATTCTCTTAGAATGTCTCCTAATGGTTGCCTTCAGCAAGCAGCCCCGCCCACACCTTCCCCTTTTATTATCAGTCCCAAGGTGTGGCTTCTCACTGCCTTCTCCTCCTCTCACTGAGTTGCCTCATTGATTTTCTCTGCTCTGCTCTCCTGGATTGCCTTCTGCTTCTAGCGTCTCTGAACAGATTCAGCTGTGACTCTTCTAAGTCCGACACCTCATACTCACACAGCTGAGCCTCATGAGGAGCATGACTGGAGGGGCCAGGCTGAGAGTCCTGCAGTGCATCAGAGCCTCCCTCCGACACCGAAGGCTCTCCAAACCCCTCCTCCTCCTCCTCAGTTTCATCAGACTCAGCTGCTGGGAGCACAGGCTGACACTGAATCACAACACTCTGGAAGAAAAGAGAGGAACCTGCCCCTCTTTACATCGGGGGGGCTGTGTGGAGAGAGTTTCCTCCTTTAAATTCCTGGGAATCTACCTCTGTGAAGAACTTACCTAGAAAGTCAGCACAACCCAGGTGGCCAGAAAGGCTCAACAGAGACTCTACTTCCTCAGGGTCTTGTGGAAGAACAGGGTAGAACAACGACTAATGACCTTCTTTTACTGGTGTACTATAGAGAGCGTCCTCTCGCACTGTATTGTGGTGTGGTATGCCGGCTTGACAGCCGCGGATAGGAAGATATTACAGAGGGTGATGAGCACAGCACAAAACATGGTGGGCTGTCCCCTGACACCACTGGATGACATTGCCAGGGCTCGCTGCCTTGGAAGAGTGAGAAAAATTCTCAGGGATGACTCACACCCTGGACAGTACTTCTTTACACTTCTACCATCGGGTAGGAGATACAGGAGTATAGCCAGCCATACCAACAGGCTGAAGAACAACTTCTGTCCATGGGCTGTCAGGCTCCTGAACAGGAAATAACTTTATGTATGATTGACTTGTGAGGCCAGTGTGTTGTGCAATTAGCTCACATAGTGTGACAAGATGGTGGGTTTGTTGTCACTGTGAGTTGTGGTGGGAGGGGGCACGAAGGGAGGCTCAGCCAATCTCACTGTACACATGTTGTACTTTGATAATAAAGGTACATTCATTCATTTTACAGTACACTGGAACTTTAGAGACAACTTCCATCAACTGATTAAACATCCTACTGATAAAAAAAGTCAAGGTGTCTTGAGAGATTCTACTAAAACTGAGATTTCCATAATATTAAGCAAAGCAACAGTGAGAAAACTATCAATATTGGGAGCAAATGACCTATCAGCAGCCTTATCCTCCCTGACCTTTGAATCGTTCCTGCATGTCCTCACAACATAGTATCACCAGCCCATGCTGAAGTTGATCTGAACCTGTGCTGACCCCCGGGTCCCCAAACAGAACAGATGCACCCATAATTCTCCAACGTTTCTTTTATTTGGGAACTTTCACATAGCCAACTGTTCAAGTCTTTATTTGCCTCCAAACAATGGAGCTCGCCCCCTTTTTCTCCTGCAGGGGTCTCCCAAAACCCAGAGTTACTCTCAGTCTTTCTCCATGCTAGCAGCAAGAGTCCTTCAGGCAAGCTGGCTCTTTTCCAACATAAGACAGATGCACATGCTCAGAAGATGCTCCCAGCACCACATGATCAGAGGAAAACTCTGGCAAGTTTCCAAACAGGAGTTCCAACTAGAAGTGGCTGTCCGGCAGGGAGATAAATAGTTGTCTGCCACACCTATCCGTTGCTGCCCCTGCCTTTTATCCACAGCTGAGGGTGAGGCTCCATTAGCAGTGGTGACTTTTTCACCCCAAAAACCGGCCCATAGCTTCTCCTCTCCTCAGCCTCCGCTGTGCCCGCACATCAATCATGGACCCCATGTAATCCTCCTTGCCTGAATCACTCGCCTCAAGGCATGGAGGTCTCAGCCTTTCCATCTGAGGTCTGGTGGACTGGCAGGCTCCGCCTCTGTCCCTGGCTGTGACAGCTCCATTCCTTCATCCCCATCGGAGCTTTCAGCTGGTCCTGACGCTGGGCCCCGATGCCCACTCCTGTGCTTCCTCCTCTGAGTCAGTTGCAGAGTATAAGAAATATCTTCATCATGCTCTGGGCATGACTTGGCATAAATTACATTGAATTCATGGAGGGTCAGCCTATGTACTTCACTGAATTCAAGAGATTGCTGGAGTCCTAGAGATGTTCAGGAGAAAGGGATTCTAAGAGACTACTCTCTTTCTGATAAATGCAAGCAACATCAACTCACCATTCAATCAGTTGTATTCCTTGCATTATCCAAGTAAATGCGGTGAAGATCCAGGCATATTTTTTTTTCAAAAAAGATGAATGCTCTAAACCACGTGTATAAGGCAGCAATAATGACAAGGAAGACAAACAGAGTTCCACTTTCCAAGCAGGAAGAGTAAATTTTTACTGGAGGAGGTGACCATTATATCTTCTGGGAATCTGTTGGTGGTTTATTTTTCTGCTAGTAAACGATGCCAGGTTTGAGAGAAAAGAACAATGAGGATTCTTTCCATCTCTACTCTGAAACTACTATTACAGTTCGCGCAGGCAGTAACGCTACCACTACCACCAAGGTGCATATATATGCAGGGATATTGCTTTCCATATTGACCTACTTGTGACTGAGTTCAAATACGAAGGGTAAGTAGATGTCTGGGTGAGCCTTTCGTTTTAGCATGCAGTAATATTTTATCATTTCTTCTGCTTAGAGGCCTCTAATGCCCCAATTTCTCAGTTCATCTGTAGAAGGAAATTGAAAACCAGCAACATGCAAAGCTCCGAATGAGTTATTTGCTCTTGTCAAGTGATCTTTCAGCTTCTGCCTCACCATCTAGTCTAATCTTCTCCAAAGGAACACTTAAAAGAGTTGTTAATTTGTCAACCATCTGCAAACATAAGGACTTCTCTTTTTTCTTCACCAGTGGACTGCTTGTTAGGAGTGAAAAATAAGTGCAACAGAAGGAGGCAGAGTGGATTCCTAGGCTGAAATACTGTAGGTTTCAGAAAAGAAACAAGAAGATTTGTACATAGCTTTCAGAGATGTAAATTCATTAAGCTGGTTCAGGATTCAGCAAACTCCATTAATTGTACAGCAGTTCCAGCCTTTGGAATAATATATCTACCAAGATAAGCACATTCTTCAGTATTGATGGGATATAGACTGTTCCTTGATTGATATGTTGAATGACAGGTCTGCAGATAATAAAGGTAAAGGTTCCCCCACACATGTGTGCTAGTCGTTTCTGACTCTAGGGGCCGGTGCTCATTTCCGTTTCAAAGCCGAAGAGCCAGCGCTTGTCCGAGGACGTCTCCGTATGGCCGGCATGACTAGACGCCAAAGGCGCACGGAACGCTGTTGCCTTCCCACCGTAGTGGTCCCTATTTTTCTACTTGCATTTTTTACATGCTTTCGAACTGCTAGGTTGGCAGAAGCTGGGACAAGTAACAGGCGCTCACTCTGTTACGTGGCACTTGGGATTCGACCCGCCAAACTGCCGACCATCTGATCGGCAAGCTCAGCATCCTAACCCACTGAGCCACCGCATCTCTTGTCTGGAGATAATACAGTAGAGCAATTTCTTGATTTTCTGTTATTCTGTTTGGTTGCAACCCACCCTCCACAGCAATCTTCAAACACAATTAGCTGTGAGAATATGCCCATTCAAGCTATATGTGTTTTATCTCTATTACCTCCTTGGATGCTTATCTAGTTTATTGACTTGAACTGGGAGAATCTTACTGCAAAGTTTAAGATAGTCGTAAAGTTGTAGATGGGAAGATAGAGTTTTATACCATTAAGTAAAATTTAAGACAAATTTATTCCAAATTTCAGGTAAAAAAAAATGACCCAACAAGTTAATGGACTTTTTGTATATGTGCAAACACGTTATTATTGAACTGAATCAAAACTTTAATTTTAATTGCGTTAGAATTTTTTTAATCTAAGAAAAAAATAGCATGTCAGATTTTCCAAATGAGCAACAGATTTGAATCGACTGAATTCACTGAATTGCAAATTCAAATTGGATTTGGGTTGATTTGTGTTCCCCTAATAATGATTTATTCGACTCACACCGTTGCATGCTTTGTTATTGTTTCTTTCTGTTCTTGTAATAAAAGTCACGTGTTATATTTTGATGAAAATTACAGTTCGTTATTATTATTATTATTATTATTATTTGCATGCGTGTTTGATAAGATCTGAACAAAGCCGATGAACTTCTCTCTTCCATTATTATGCTTCACTTTTTAATAAGGGAAGCAAAGTCTCACAAAGGAGATAAGCTGATTAGAATAATAGGGAAAAAATATGTTATGTCTTGGGATGAAGTCACATTTGCAGAGAGCCAGAAGATTCAAAGCCTCTGCTGTCCTTCTTGGACCAGTTTCAGAGCAGATGTTGAAAAATCCTCAGCTCGAAGCCATTTGTTTCTGTAATATTTAATGCTATTTTTAACGTTGAGAAACAATCTGTAGCCCTGGATGGCCTTTGAAAGGCCTGACCGTAAGCATTTTTTCATGCCAAAGAGGAACTCAGAGCGAGTGCAACTTTCTCTGGTGAATTCTGCAAAACTTCTGACCATTTAAAGGGGAGGCAATGCATTTATCTCTCCTAAAAGCTAGGTCACCGTGGTTCTTCTGACATTTCTTCTGCTTTATCTTCTTCTGATAACAAGCCAAGTTCCACTTGCTCTGTGGCCCAACAGCAGTTTAAATACTATTCGAGTCAAAAGCCGTAGTAGGCATATTAATTAACTGAGGGACAGCCTTTGAGACTGAAGAATCTTCCATAGTCGCTACAAAGTCATTTCAACAATCATTAATGCAATCATAGTAAATGTGCTCATCCTTTCCACTGGATAGATGATGGCAAAACATAGAACATACTGTAGAATAACAGAGTTGGAAGGGACCCTGGAGGTCATCTAGTCCAACCCCCTGCTCAGGCAGGAAGCCCTATACCATTTCAGACAAATGGCTGTCCAGTCTCTTCTTAAAACCCTCCAGTGATGGAGCACCCATTCCATCTAGATAAATAGATAGGTAGGTAGGTAGGTAGGTAGGTAGGTAGGTAGGTAGGTAGGTAGGTAGATAGATAGATAGATAGATAGATAGATAGATAGATAGATAGATAGGTAGGTAGGTAGGTAGGTAGGTAGATAGATAGATAGATAGATAGATAGATAGATAGATAGATAGATAGATAGATAGATAGATAAACACAGACAAAAAAGAAAAGAAGATAGATAGATAGATAGATAGATAGATAGATAGATAGATAGATAGATAGACAGATAGACAGACAGACAGACAAAGAGACACAGACAAAAACAGAAAAGATAGATATATAGATAGACAGACAGACAGACAGACAGACAGACAGACTGATAGATGATAGATAGCCTAGAAATTTGATATGAGATATCTATCTATCTATCTATCTATCTATCTATCTATCTATCTATCTATCTATCTATCTATCTATCTATCTATCTATCTATCTATCTATCTATCTATCTATCTATCTATCTTATCTATCTCCCATCTTATCCATCCCATCCATCCATGTCTGTCTGTCTGTCTGTCTGTCTGTCTGTCTGTCTGTCTGTCTATCTATCTATCTATCTATCTATCTATCTATCTATCTATCTATCTATCTATCTATCTATCTATCTATCTATCCCTTGAGAAAATCACTTGGCATTCATATTATGGAACAGAAGTAGAATTAGTCACATCAGCCTGGTATTTTTCTTTAAACTTTCACAGGTTAATAGCTGTGCAGTGCTTCAGATAAGTACAGCATTCTCCTTGGTCTTTTCACTGAAAGAAATAGCTAATATATAATAATAGCTCTGATTGTAACATGTCCAGGATGATGAAAATGCAATATCTAATATCAGTTAATGTTATCCTCCTGATATTATGAACCTTTTATCACTGCAATTACTCATGTTGCACAGTGGAAACTTTATATTGAAATGCAAATGTCAATTTTGTAACTCTAGTTATTACAGGCATCTATCTGTAATCTCTTCATCTCTCCAATGATAATAATTGCTGCTTATGAAAGCCAGAGGACCACACTCTGCAGCAAAAGTACATATCAGCAGCACTCCTCAATCTATTTATTCTGGATTAATACTTTGCCCTTTCTCAAAGGTTCAGAGTAGGTAAACCAATTATAAAAGGGGGGAAAAGATGATTTTGTGTCTTCAAACAGTTCATAGCTAAAGAAAGCAACACTTGGAAAAAAATTAAGAAAATCAATATGAAGAAGTCAATTGGCTGTTATACTGTCTGTTGTGCTGTGTATAATACTATGTTTTTAATCTTGTGAAGTTACTCAGGATGTTCTGGGGTTGAATAGCTATTCTGAGTTGGTTGAATAGCCTAAAAATTTTATAGATGAGAGATAGATTGACAGATGGATGGATAGATAGAAAGATGATAGATAGATAGATAGATAGATAGATAGATAGATAGATAGATGATAGATAGAAAAATAGAAAGATATTCAATACATAGATGATAGAGAGATCAGATAGATAGATGATAGCATAGATAGATGATAGAGATTAGATAGATGACAGTATAAATAGATGATTGAGACAGATTAGAGATGATAGATGATAGATAGATAGAAGATAGATGATAAAGATAGATTCAATGGATCGATGGTAGAGAGATTAGATAGATGATAGCATAGATAGATGATAGAGACAGATTAGATTAGATAGATAGATAGATAGATAGATAGATAGATAGATAGATAGATAGATAAACACAGACATGATAGGTAGAAAGATAAAAAATAGAAAGTATAGATTAGATAGATGATAGAGATATTGTAGATTAGATAGATAGATGATAGTATAGAAAGATGATAGACAGATTAGAGATGATGGATACAAGATTAATACTTTGCCCTTTCTCAAAGGTTCAGAGTAGGTAAACCAATTATAAAAGGGGGGAAAAGATGATTTTGTGTCTTCAAACAGTTCATAGCTAAAGAAAGCAACACTTGGAAAAAAATTAAGAAAATCAATATGAAGAAGTCAATTGGCTGTTATACTGTCTGTTGTGCTGTGTATAATACTATGTTTTTAATCTTGTGAAGTTACTCAGGATGTTCTGGGGTTGAATAGCTATTCTGAGTTGGTTGAATAGCCTAAAAATTTTATAGATGAGAGATAGATAGATAGATAGATAGATAGATAGATAGATAGATAGATAGATCATAGAGATAGATAGATAGAGATAGATAGATGACAGATGATAGGTAGAAAGATAGAAAAATAGAAAAATGTATAGATTAGATAGATGATAGTATAGATAGAGACAGATGATAGATGATAGATAGATAGATAGATAGATAGATAGATAGATAGATAGATAGATAGATAGATAGACAGATACAGACAAACAGACAGACAGACAGGTAGCTAGATAGTGCTGAAATAAAAATTAAATAGGAAATTCCCCCTTATTACTTTGTTTTTTTCTATTGAGAAAGTGCATTCACTTTTGTAATGAGTCAGCCACTAACTTTACAGACCAAAGCTGAAGGGTAACAAGTGATAAAGGAAGATTAAATTCCTTATCTGCTACGAAGTATGAACTCTCTGTTTATGACAGCCATATGGATGAGTGATGGTCTGAGAACAAAGAAGTAAATCGAACTCAAATGTACGAAAGATATTAGAAAGCTGGTTAAGGAGACATCGTAGAAAGCAATCTTCTGAAAAATGACCCTGAAAGACAATTTTCAGTACTTGTTAAGCTTTCTCATAATTATGTAGTTAGATGAGAGTGCGTTTCTGGCCAATCAGAGTAATGTCTATTGCCTGTTCCCAAGGATAACTCACACAATGATATGTTGGATAGAAAAGGTATGTTGAGCCTAACAAAAAGAAGACTTAAGGGAGAACTGACAGCCATCTTCCATACAGGGTTTATGTTACCATCACACTTGTGTTTTCTCTTTTCTTTGCATTTATTTTAGGCTGTCAAACAAATGAATAGACAAAGGTGGCAGTTTGAGGAAGGGAATCAAATAATCTAAGACAAAGATAGGTAAGAACAAATGAAGTTATTATCCCAATGGGTGAATTAAACATCATTAAAACTCTGGGAACAGATAGGGGAGGTGATAAGGAAAAAAAATGACATTAGCCGCTTTCTGATAAAATATGTATTTCCCCCCCCACCCGCAGGTGGGAATTCATCTGAAAAAAATAGCAAAATCCAATTAAAAAACAGTGAAAGAGAAAGATCAGGGGGACAAGCCAAATTATGGGACTGTTCTTTTAATGGTTATTTTAGATAAAGCATTGTTACACAATAACAATAGCACTTAGACTTACATACCACTTCCCAGTGCCTTACAGCTTTCTCTTAGCAGTTTACAAAGTCAGCCTGTTGCCCCCCAAAAATCTGGGTCCTCATTTTACCGACCTCAGAAGGATGGAAGGCTGAGTCAACCTTGAGCCAGTCAAGATCGAACTAACGGCAGTGGGAATGTTTTTTATAGCAATAGCATTAGCACTTAGACTTATATACCGCTTTGCAGTGATTTACAGCCCTCTCTAAGGGGTTTACAAAGTCAGCCTGTTGCCCCCCAACAATCTGGGTCCTCATTTTACCGACCTCGGAAGGATGGAAGGCTGAGTCAACCTTGAGCCAGTCAGGATCGAACTAATGGCAGTGGGAATGTTTTTTATAGCAATAGCATTAGCACCTAGACTTATATACCACTTCACAGTGCTTTACAGACCTCTCTAAGTCAGACTATTGCCCCCAACAATCTAGGTCCTCATTTTACCAATCTCAGAAGGATGGAAGGTTGAGTCAACCTTGAGCCGGTCAAAATCGAACTGATGGCAGTCAGCGGAATTACCTGCAGTACTGAATTCTAACCACTCTGCCACCACAGCTCCAGCAGCGAGCAGCAGAGAAGGTCAAGTATCTCTCACCTTCCATAATGGCTCTTATGAAAGAGAAAATGGACATAAAAGAATATCTGGAAATGTCAGTCTAGCCTCATTAACAAGGATGCTACCTAGATAGGTGATCTCATAGATGTGCATACTTTGAAAAGCTAATAACAAGGTACTTCACCAACAAATCCTGGGAAATCTCCATAGTCATCGAATAAATGGAACAGAGATATATAAGGAAACGGGAAATGGTTAAGAACATTTACCAATAAAAACAGACAATTTTCAGATTGGAGAGCTATTCAAAGAGTTGCTTTTGAGGAACCAGCTTTTGTAACTGATTTATAAAAGGTTTGACTTTGAGTGACTAGAGCAGCAATTCCTTTTCATGATAAATCCAATTATTCGAGTGAGAAAAGCAAAAAAAAAAAAAAAGGATTTATCTAAGCTGAGTGACTGAGTCTCAAAACGACATAATATGCGAAGTTATGCAATTGCAAAGTGGTGAACGCTGGCCTGGGCATGTACATCCACACCTACAGAATCCAATTTCACTTATTGATTTAAAATAGCGTTTTCCCCATGCTAGAACTCTGAGGGGTGAAGTCCGGACATCTTAAAGTTGCCAAGTTTGAAAATAATAATAATAATAATAATAATAATAATAATAATAATAATAATAATAATAATAATAATAATAATAATAATAATAATAATAATAACAATTTGATTTATCGTATCAGAGCTGGCTGTGAAAAGAACTTTCCATTGTAGTGGATCGCTGAATAAAAATGGAAGAGCAGTTGGCTTGGACTACAAAAAGACAAATTGCACGCTTAAAATTATTAGGAAGATGATGGAACATACTGTAAAATAGCTTGGATCGTAATTGAGCTATATACATGTAAGCTGATGTTCTCTCCCACAGACTCACCAGGAACAAGAGACAGATAATAAGGAAGTAACTAAAGTCCAGAGCACAGACAGTATGATAAAAGGAAGTTAAAACTATTCTGGTATTCCAGAGCCAAACTTCTGCTATTTTATTCAGCTTAGGCTAGTGTTGATGTCACTGAGATCACACGATCCTATTAGACAGATCAAGCCTGAAGGCCTTAGTCATAAAGCAAGCATGGTGAGGAATTCTGGGAGTTGAAGTCCACAAGTCATAAAAGGGCCAGGTTTGAAGACCCCTGATCTTCAGTAAGTAGTAGGTGGTAGGTATTATATTGTCTGTAGTATATAGTAAAGTTGGTACTCAACTTCTTTGAAACACATCAAATTTGGTACTAAATGCATTCTGATGTACATCGGGACTCATCATTTATTTGGTACTCAACACACAAGCTGGAACCTGTCAATGTCGGTTGCCTTGTGACTCACTACATAATTCCATATGGGAAAAAGTTGCTTGGTACCCAGCATTTTTGGTATTCATCATAGCCCCCAGAAGAGTGGTGGGATTCAAATATGTGAACAACTGGTTCTCTGTGTGGATGCCGCTTCCAGAAGTCCGTTTTGGGCCTGGGCAACAAAAACTTAGCTACTGGTTCTGCCGAAGTGGTGCAAACTGTCTATTCTCATAGAACACTGACAATCTTTATTTCCTGTTTCAGCCTAACCGAAGGCCATCGACAGGCAGTAGTCACAACAGTGACAGCTCATATTTTGTGTAAATTTTTAGTTTGCTAACAAAGAATTAAAGGGAGACTGAAATGCATTTCTGACTCTTTAGTCTTCATCAGTCAGCTATACCCTTCTGAGATTCGAACCTGGGCTGATTGCACATTAGGCAGTTGTTTTTACCTCTAGGCCACAAGCTCTATCTCACTTTGTTAGCTGAGAAGCAAGGGAAATATGTGTTAAATGCTTGTTAACTATTTAGATTACCTTGCTAGGCCCCAAACATGGGACAAATCTTTATTTCCTGTTTCAGCCTAACCGAAGGCCATCGACAGGCAGTAGTCACAACAGTGACAGCTCATATTTTGTGTAAATTTTGTGTAAATATATTGCTCAAAAAAATAAAGGGAACACTTAAACAATACAATGTACTGTATTTAATAGTAGGATGTCTTATCTTGTGTTCCCTTTATTTTTTTGAGCAGTATCTGTATCTGTATCTGTATATACATAATATGTATTATGTATTTGTGTGTCTATGGGTCTGTATGTATGTGAGTATTTAATGTGTCTCTCTGGGTCTATATACATACACTTACAAATATATAGGATCCCCAACACAAATAAATCATTGCCTAAGCATATCATGGGATTATTTTGTTTTATGTGTGAAGATCTCTCCTGTAATCACCTCAGGGAAAAGATTGTGTCTTTTAAGCAAAACAGACATCTTAAAACTTGATCTTCTTAGTTTCTGTACAGGATACTCACGCTCAAGAGGGTTATAAACAACTTTAATGGCAATTAGCAATTTGCCAACTGCAGCCTGAGTCATCTAATTGTTGTTTCTGATTTAACTACCATGATAAAAAGGAGTAAAAAAAGAAATTAAAGCAAAGTTTCAGAAGGTTTTGAAAAACCTTACAGTAAAAAAAAAAATCCACCAGATTCAATTGCATTAAGATATGTTCTATGTTTTTCTTTAGTATAATGAAATATACTTTTTTCTGAAGGAAGGGAAGACCAAACCAGAATTTAAGCTTACCAGGTGCAGATTAAGAAATCCACCTGACCATAAATTAGCAGCAAAGACTGAGACTTTTTATGCAACCTATATATCGAATAGAGACACAGCCACTCCTTCCCAACCATTGCGATGGAGCAGAGATGTCCAGATGTAATCATGAAATAATCAATGAAATATAGTGTATGTGTCAGCTCTGCCATCTCCAGATTCTTTACTTCAGTGGCATCCTGCCATAAAGTGCAAGGGAGGGGAAAAGGAATTGGGGGATAGTAATATATGGGTTTGGACGCTGACCTTGTCGATCAGAAGGTCGGCAGTTTGGCGGGTTGAATCCCGAGTGCCGCGTAACAGAGTGAGCGCCTGTTACTCGTCCCAGCTTCTGCCAACCTAGCAGTTCGAAAGCACGTAAAAATGCAAGTAGAAAAATAGGGACCACTACGGTGGGAAGGTAACAGCGTTCCATGCGCCTTTGGCGTCTAGTCATGCCGGCCACATGACCACGGAGACGTCCTCGGACAAGCGCTGGCTCTTCGGCTTTGAAACGGAGATGAGCACCGGCCCCTAGAGTCGGAAACGACTAGCACGCATGTGCGGGGGAACCTTTACCTTTACCTTTACCTAATATGTGGGCCTGGGAATGAGAAGACAAATGGTGGGAGGGGAGACACATTGACAAGAACCAGAGATGCCAAATCAGAATAAACCAGCAGCAAGGACACCTGGCCTGGGAACAGAATGCAAAACTAGATTGAGAAGTGCCAAGTTCCAAGCCATTCCCAAAATATCTTCAAGGCATCCTATTGGATATTGATAGACTGATCAATCAATTAATAGACTGATCCCTGAGGGCCAGGGAATGGGGTGAGAAACTGTAAACTTCATGTGGGCATACTCAGATCTAGATGTACTTTCACTGCAACCACTTAACTTTAGTAAAAGAACCTATCACTTCAACCAAATGGAGTTGATGATCTTTCTTTCCTAAACGTCTAAGCTGGGGCAGGTCTGACAGTATGCTATAAAGTTAAAGAATTGGCTATGATCCTAAATTGGTAAAATTGGCAAACTAACAGGCTTAGGAGTCTCCAAGTGCATAGTGTAAGACCGTTCCAGAGGTTGTGCATGGAAAAAGCCACCGTTTTAGAAAGGGTAGGTAAATCTAAAACCTCTCATTGGGGTATGCATAATACTTGATAGAATTATAGACTCCTATGCAGTAAGATGATTGGTTCTAAGACTTTGTACATGTAGATGTATGTGAGTTCATGCAATCTTAGGTTTGTTCATGAGTTTAACTGGGCACATATGTCCAGTTGTTATTGAGTCTCATACCTAGCCAACATGCACAAATCAGGTTGTTTTTTTTAAAGTTAAAGTTAAAATTGTAAAAGTAAAAGCAATAACACAGATTATCATAGCACCTGAGGAGATCAACCCTGAGAGGAGATCAACCATGACTGCTCTTTAGAAGGCCAGATCCTGAAGCTGAAAATCAAATACTTTGGCCACCTAATGAGAAGGAAGGACTCACTGGAGAAGAGCCAAATGCTGGGAAAGATGGAGGGCAAGAGAAGAAGGGGACGACAGAGAATGAGGTGGCTGGATGGAGTCACTGAAGCAGTAGGCGTGATGAAGCAGTGGTTAATGAGTTAATTTTGGATGTTCAAGACATAGGAGTGTGTCTTGAGTGAAGAAATAACAATAATGATGACCTGCTGATTGATTATGTTTTGTGCTTCTGGTTCTGATGCAGACAGCGCTGGCTAGAATTTGTACTCTACATTTAATTCAAAGGAAGACTAGATTGTCTTCCCAATAATCGACCTTTAAAATGGAAAGGTCGTTTTTGATTTACAGTCCAATCTTTTGTTTGTAGGGCAGCAAATTGTCTTAAATTCGGGGATTGCTTTTCTGCTGCTCCAGGTACACTGGCTGGCTGGCTCTTGTTTTGACATTAGGCATGCCTGATCTTTTTATTTTGGGCTAAACCTATCCTTGGAATAAGAAAGGAATATTGAAATGCAACAGAGGCTGATATCTGATTGCCCATTTTCCTTGGGGAAGAATAAATCTGTTTAATTGTAAACCATTCGTTTTGAGTTTGTTTTTCCCCCCATAAAGACAAATGTGGGAGGAAGGAAGGCTAAAACGAACATGCAAGGATTAAATTGGACAATTGAAACACTGAAGCTGCTTTATCACAGCACTTATAAGAACATAAAATCGTGTTGAAAACATTGCAATTACAGCTGGTTATTACAGACCAAAAGAATGAATGCAGTAAAAGCAATAAAATCAGCCATCTTATGGAATTTCTCTGAGCTTAACATATTGTTTCTAGATCTTTTTTTAAAATTATTATTATTAATATAGCATATTATACTCCTTCTTTTTCCCCCCTTCACATTATTAACAGGAGTGCTTGGAAGAAAATTACAGATAGTCCTTGATTTATAACGGTTCATTCAGTGACTCTTTGAAGTTAGAGTGACGCTGAAAAAAAAGTGAATTATGATAGGTCCTTGCACTTAGGATAGTCACAGCATCCTCACGGTCAGGATCGAACTGCTGGCACTTGGCAGAATTAGCCTGCAATACTGCATTCTCACCACTGCGCCACCACTACATTGATTCACTTAAGAACCATGGCAAAAAAAATTCATAAAGCCCAGCATGCCTCACTTAACCACCATCTTGCTTAGCAATTGAAAATCTAGCCTCAATTAGTCTGAAGTCAAGATCTACCTGTAATAAGGCTAGTTTAAAGGAAGTTTGTGATGCAACCGTTGACGCAAACTACTCCTTTCCAGAGCAACGCTTTTTCCCCCCTAGATAGCTTTGTCTTTGTAGAAACCCAATACTGTAGATATGCATTGGAAAAAGAATAACACAATTTGGGAGGAGCAAGGGTGACATCAGAAGGAGCATTACGCATAGGGTCTCCTGCTTGCACAAGGGGCTGGACTAGAAGACCTCCAAGGTCCCTTTCAGCTCTATTCTGATTCTGATGTTGGGACAGAAAGAAAATCAATAATGCTTGCACCAAAGAAGTTTTTCCTAGTAGATTTCTTAGGCATATCCTTTGATAGAGAATTTCCTTAAAGTCTTTTGGGTAGTGCTTCTCCTCCTTAATTACACATTTTCACTTCTCTAAAATGAATTTAAGACTTAATAAGTAAACACAACCCATTTCATCACATCTAGTGATCGAACAAAGATTTGAAACAATTCCTGGTTCCCCTAAGTCACAGGTCTGCAACCCGCGGCTCCGGAGCCGCATGCGGCTCTTTCAGCCGTCTCCTGCGGCTCCCAGTCCTCTGCCATGTGCAGTCCAAAAAAAAAAAGTGGGACTAAAAAAGTTCAACCAATCAATTCAAATATGCAGGGTAGGTGCATATCTCGCCTTGGCTGCACTCTTCAGTCAAACCCTGTTCTGCGCATGCGCGTATGTACGCGCATGTGCACACATTTTTTGTGGCTCCCAGTTTTTCCTTTTGTGAGCAAACCAGTTCCGAGTGGCTCTTTCACTGTTTCAGGTTGCTGACCCCTGCCCTAAGTGATTAGGGCAAGCTATCCTATAAATGAGAAATTAATTGATTATACAACAGATACAGGTACTTCATTTATGTGTGTGTGTGTGTGTGTAATTCTACAGGATGAATCCAATAGTTATCATCCCTAAATTCTGTGAAGCAAACTGGTTCTTCGGCAGACAGTGATTTAATTTATCTACTAAGTTCAATCCTTTAATAGAAAAATAATATATAATCTGGTAAGCCTAAGGAAAGGAATAATACAAATTCATATATTATTTTAAAGTTTAAGTCAACAATGTTGGCACAGATCTGATCTAATATTACGGAAAGCATTCATATTGCCAGACAAGTATGTGGAAGTTAGATTTATTGGAATTTTAAAGAGAAATATTTATTAATCATTTCGCTTCCAAAGCCAATCTTGAAGAAGTAGATATGAATGCTCCTGCATGGCTTGATTTGATAACAGCGTGATGTGAGAAGCTAGGGAGTTTTCAAAGAAGAAATAAATGCATTCAAAATAGTATAAATGTACTTTTATATCTAAACTGCCAGGTGTACCCTGCATCAAACATTTTTTTAAAGACAGATTGAGAGTTATAGTAGCCTTCTCCAGCAAATAAAGAGTAAAACGCTTTAGACTAGAATAGTATGAACATACTCTCCAAATACACGCAGAAGGGAAAAATCCAGAATACAACATTGAGTTGAGGTCTACAAGGAAGATTTTATTTTCCTGGGCTCCAAGATCACTGCAGATGGGGACTGCAGCCAAGAAATTAAAAGACGCTTGCTCCTGGGGAGGAAAGCCATGGCAAATCTAGACAGCACACTAAAAAGCAGAGACGTCACCCTGCCAACAAAAGTGCGTATAGTCAAGGCTATGGTCTTCCCAGTTGCAATGTATGGCAGTGAAAGTTGGACTATAAGAAAGGCCGAGTGCCAAAGAATGGAGGCCTTTGAACTCTGGTGCTGGAGAAGACTCCTGCGAGTCCCTTGGACTGCAAGGCGATCAAACCGGTCAGTCCTAGAGGAGATCAACCCTGACTGCTCTTTAGAAGGCCAGATCCTGAAGCTAAAACTCAAATACTTTGGCCACCTAATGAGAAGGAAGGACTCACTGGAGGAGAGCCTAATGCTGGTAAAGTTTGAGGGCAAGAGAAGAAGGGGACGACAGAGAATGAGGTGGCTGGATGGAGTCACTGAAGCAGGAGTCGTGAGCCTAAATGGACTCCAGAAGATGGTAGAGGACAGGAAGGCCTGGAGGAACGTGGTCCATGGGGTTGCGATGGGTCAGACATGACTTCGCAGCTAACAACAACTACAAGGACATCTCTTTATAGATTTATCTCATCCATCTTCCTACCCCATTTTTTTTTAATTAACTCTTCTTCCATTGGTAGATCTTCATTTTCCAATGTTGAGCGAATACAATCCTTGCTGCAGTTAATATACGGTATGTAAAATTATATATACAGTACACATATATACATATATACATATATACATATATACATATATACATATATACATATATACATATTCCTTTCTCATAGTTTCCTACTATTATGCCTAACAAAAAACAATTCTGGCTTAAACTCTATATGTTTTTTCATCATTTTCTCTAACCATGTGTGTATTCTTAACCAGAATCTTTTGGCTTTAGAGCATGTCCACCAAAGATGGCAATAAGTGTGTGGTTTTTGTTTACATTTCCAGCAATTGCTTGATATATTTTTAAACATTTTTGCTAACCTCATGGGTGTTAGGTGCCATCTATAAAACTTTTTATATAAATTTTCTTTGTATGCTACTCTATAAAGTAGGTGGAGTAGAACTGCCTTTTCAGTGTATATCTCCTCACTTTTACATATCATCAATTAATAAAACTATTTAATACAGTACAATGCGATCTGATTGATTTAAGACTGATCATAAACAATATGTAACAAAAAAGTAGCAGCACATAACTTAATAAACAGTAAAATGAAACATACCCAAAATACTTGAACTGTACTTTATTGATGTAGACCAGGGGTCCCCAACCTGGCCAATGCGTGCACGTATGTGCGCAAACTCACCCCTACTGGTGTTAGCGCCGTGGCGAAAATGGAGTGCCATGGCGAAAATGGAGTGCTGTGGCAAAAATGGGGCACCGTGTGGCGAAAATGGGGCAGGGCTGGTGAGTATCACATGGTTGCTAGTGCTGCCCCATTTGCGTTGTGCGGGCACTAGTGCCACCGCATTGCATGACACAGGTGCTTGTGGCCGTGTTTGTGCGCATGCATGCATAAAATCCTTCCCCCTCCCTTTCCCTCCAGTCTGCCAACCGAAAAAAAGGTTGGGGACCTCTGATGTAGACTACCATGACAAATAATAATAATAATAATAATAATAATAATAATAATAATAATAATAATAATAATAATAATAATAATAATAATAATAATAATAATAATAATAATAATAATAAGAAGAAGAAGAAGAAGAAGAAGAAGAAGAAGAAGAAGAAGAAGAAGAAGAAGAAGAAGAAGAAGAAGAAGAAGAAGAAGAAGAAGAAGAAGAAGAAGAAGAAGAAGAAGAAGAAGAAGAAGAAGAAGTTGGAAGTGACCTTGGAGGTCATCTAGTCCAACCCCCTGCTCAGGCAGGAAACCTTATACCATTTCAGGCAAATGGCTGTCCAGTCTCTTCTTAAAAACCTCCAGTGTTGGAGCATTCACCACCTCTGGAGGCAGGTTGTTCCACTGGTTAATTGTTCTAACTGTCATGAAGTTTCTCCTTAGTTCTAGGCTGCTTCTCTCTTTGGTTCGCTTCCATCCATTTGGGGAATAGCTTGACTCCCTCTTCTTTGTGGCAGCCCCTGAGACATTGGAACACTGTTATCATGTCACCCCTCACTCTTCTCTTCGTTAAACTACACATACCCAATTCCAGCAACCGTTCCCTATATGTTTTAGCCTCCAGCCCCCTAATCATCTTTGTTGCTCTTCTCTGTACCCTTTCTAGAGTCTCGACAACTTTTTTACATCGTGGTGACCAAAACTGGATGCAGTATTCCAGGTGTGGCCTTACCAAAGCATTGTAAAGTGGTATTAGTACTTCACTTGATCTTGATTCTATCCCTCTGTTAATGCAGCCTAGCACTGTGTTGGCTTTTTTGGCAGCTGCAGCACACTGCTGGCTCATATTGAGGTGATTGTCTACTAGGATTCCAAGATCCTTCTCACAGTTACTACTATTGAGCAAGGTGCCATTTATACTATACCTGTGCATTTGATTTTTCCTGCCTAAATGTAGAACCTTATTTTTTTCACCATTGAATTTCATTTTGTTAGATAGTGCCCAGTGTTCGAGTCTGTCCAGATCCTTCTGTATCTTAAGCCTATCTTCTGGAGTATTGGCTATTCCTGCCAGCTTGGTGTCGTCTGCAAATTTGATGAGTTCCCCATCTATCCCCTCATCCAAATCGTTGATGAAGATGTTGAAGAGCACTGGGCCCAGAACAGAGCCCTGGGGCACCCCACTACACACTTCCTTCCATGTAGATGCAGTTCCATTGAGGACCACATGCTGAGTACGGCCTGTCAGCCAGCTACGAATCCATCTGGTGGTGATGCTATCTAACCCACATTTTTCTATCTTATCAAGTAGTAGGTTGTGATCTACTTTATCAAATGCCTTACTGAAGTCCAAGTAAATTATATCTACAGCATTCCTCTGGTCCACTAGTTTTGTCACTTGGTCAAAGAATGTAATAAGATTTGTCTGGCATGATCTGTTTTTGACAAACCCATGTTGGCTTTTAGTGATGACTTTGTTTGCATCAAGGTGTTCACTGATTTGTTGTTTGATTATCTTTTCCAGAATCTTCCCAGGTATTGAGGTCAGGCTGATAGGTCTGTAGTTTCCTGGATCTATTTTTTTCCCTTTTTTGAAGATGGGAACTACATCCTCTTTCTTCCAGTCCTCTGGTAGTTCCCCAGTGCTCCAGGATCTATGAAAAATATAGTTCATAATTTGAAAGCCAATGTTTTTCCCCCTTTCATTTATCTTGTGCTCAAGACCATCCAGATGGCTTGACTTTGAGTTTCTTCCTCACCATTCACCCTAAATGCAAAGAATAGCTAGTATTAAAGATACTTTACTTATTTTAAAACTTAACACAGTCTTTCACTGCAGTCTGCACGAAACTTTAGTGACATAAAAGGGACATAAAAAAAAAACTTATTAAAGTCAGTGCAATGTGCTTAAAAGATGAGTGAAACAATTCAGATACGCTACAGAAAATATACACGGAGTATTCAAGATAACAAGGGGAAACTTTTGAGGTTTTCAAAAGTTATCCTCAAGAACACCAGATGATATGTTGTGCATTCTTAACTTAGTCAAGGAAGTTGGAAGAACTAAGCTTGGCTTACTGTGGCAAACAGATCATGCTGGAGTTTATTTTTGAATGTTGCATACCGTGTGTGTGTATGTGTGCATGTGTGTGTGATTTTATGATTGGAAAATGAGAGTGCGCCACTTGTGTGACACCTCATAAATTCTAGACTTAACAGCAGTCAGACTCTTCAGCAACAGAAAATGCAGAATGAAATGTAGTTTTAATAAAATTAGAAAGCCAAGCGAGTAGTCTGTGTTTGGCAACTGAGAAGAAAGGTCTTTGTCTTGATTTAATATATCAGAATTGTGACAATGATGTTCTATTCAGAACCAAACCAATTTGCGTTAGTTAGAAGAGGAACATTTAATTCTGGAGGGGAAAAAATCCATATCAGACAAGTCACTATTTTATATTTTATTATTATTTTATTATTTTATTTTATTTTATTTTATTTTATTTTATTTTATTTTATTTTATTTTATTTTATTTTATTTTATTATTTTATTTTATTTTATTTTATTTTATTTTATTTTATTATTTTATTTTATTTTATTTTATTTTATTTTATTATTTTATTTTATTTTATTTTATTTTATTTTATTTTATTTTATTATTTTATTTTATTTTATTTTATTTTACTATTTTATTTTATTTTATTTTATTTTATTTTATTTTATTATTTTATTTTATTTTATTTTATTTTATTTTATTTTATTTTATTTTATTTTATTTTATTTTATTTTATTTTATTATTTTATTTTATTTTATTTTATTTTATTATTTCATTTCATTTCATTATTTTATTTTATTTTATTTTATTTTATTATTTCATTTCATTTTATTATTTTATTTTATTTTATTTTATTTTATTTTATTTTATTTTATTATTTTATTTTATTTTATTTTATTATTTTATTTTATTTGTTACTCATCTTACCACAGGGTAACTCTGGGCAGCATAGCATGTTAAAATTGTAATTATTGCCCCATATCTCAGCTTCAGAAAGAAATCAAGGGACTGGTTGATTTTAATAAAGTGAAAAACACGTGAGATTTGAAAATCACTTTTCTGATATCTCTGTAAGATTTGAAAATCCCATCTAATAGCCTTTACTTATTTAATAGGAATCTGCCCTAGGATCTCAGGACTGTTGCATTTTATTTAAAGGGCTATATCTGTACTGTAGTAGCCTGAATCCAGGCTACTATTGAATAATATCTTAAATTCAACAATATCTTAAATTCAGCCCACCAGCTGAGCAATCAGTTAAATTCATATTATGGTCAACCAATATAATGAATGAAATACTTTTGTATTGTTGAAAGAAAAATCTCCATCAGGCTCCAGTCCAAGCTGGGAACAAACAAAATGGAGACTGTTTTAGGCAAGAAACAGCTGACCCCAGTTTTTTTATACCTTCTTGGCCTTTTGCGTTTGGAGTTGTTCCTGTTTGAGGCTTTGTATTTTCCTGTTTCATGTACTTTGACCTGAATCTGAGTGTGTCCTTTTTGTATTTTGATGGTGGTGGGTTAATCCTACTATGTCCTAAAGGTCATGTCCTGATTTCCTGTGGGTATGGCTGATGGCTATGTCCTGAGTTGGGTGGGTGAGGGGTTGCTGGTTCTAGGGATCTTTGTCTTTCTAATCCCATCAGCTCCAAGCTTCCTGGCTCCAGTCTTTCTGAAAGGATTATGAAATCTGCATTTCTACAGACCTGGCGTGGGGCAGAGAGACTTGCGGGGGGGGGGGGGAGGGGGGTTGCATTCTTACTACAGTATGTTTTCTCCCAAAGTAATACATATTATGAATATTTTTCTGCTACTATACAATTGTTGCTCTTCATAGTTGCATAATGAATGCGGTTTTGTTTACATTGTGTGTACAGAAAAAAAATCATCTTAACGTGCTGAAAAAGTAAAAAAAAAATCCAGCAGGCAAGTATGTTTCTGTATCTTCACAGCTTCAGGAAGTATTGATTAATGATATGTTGCAAATAAAGCTTAATCCCTCCATGGAGATAAAATCTTCAAACTTTTTCAGAACAAAGAGGCTAAGCAAGAGTGAATAAGAGAGAGAGATAAGAGAATTTCAGTGGATTTCCCCCCCCCCTCTATTAGTTCAGGTTCTCTAACTTTTTTGGGGGGTGGGTGGGGGAGGGACAGCAAAACTGCACACTGACTTAACAGGAAGTCCTTGGTGATGTGAAAACAGCTGGAATTACATTTGCTAGAAGCACTTTGTTGTTCCTTCCATAGAAAAATAGATATGCATCGAATCAATATCTACCATCCATATGGTCAGTAGATTGACTACTCACTTCTTTCTCTACGTGTTCATGCTACTTCTTTGTCTTCATATTGATTGATCATACCCGTTGCATAGTAATTGCTACATAAATGGCAGACTCCCTACTCTGGACCTAGTGTTCTTTTGTCTTGATATATTCATCTCCAAAGCTTACACTTTTTTTGGAAAAAAAAAATGCTTGGGGCTTATATGGGAAGGAAGTCAAAATAGATTTCTTAGCTTTATTTGCTTCTCCCCCTACAGTTGATGAGAAATATAGAGTTGCATTTAAACCTTCCCAGAAATCTGCTGTGGAAATCTTGAGCATGATTTGCTCAGGTGGATTGCTGCCAACGTAGAGCAGAAAAGATGGCAAACCACAACAACAGCTTGCTGGGCTAGCGTAGTTGTTTGGTAGAAGATCCCATGAGGTCACCGAGGTCATGGCCTCACTGCAAAATGCATGCAAATTACAAAACTTGGTTTGGTGATAGAATAGAATAGAAGACATAGAAGACACAGAATAACAGAGTTGGAAGGGACCTTGGAGGTCTTCTAGTCCAACCCCCTGCTCAGGCAGAAAACCTCTATACCATTTCAGAAAAATGGTTCTCCAATCTCTTCTTAAAAACTTCCAGTGTTGGAGCATTCACAATCTCTGGAGATGAGTTCTTCCACTAATTCATTGTTCTAATTGTCAGGAAATTTCTCCTTAGTTCCAGGTTGCTTCTCTCCTTGGTTAGTTAACTCACCAAAATAAAAATGTTCCATTAACATTCTAAGAATCATTCCACCTTATTCCACCGGTAGCTAAATTTTGTTGAGCTCAGAGAATCGGCTAAATGCACACTGCTTCTGGTGGGCCGTTCTAGGGCTCAAAGGACTGGAGGAGGCCTCCCAGGCCTAGAATGGCCCGCCGGATGTGCATGGATGCCACTTGTGGAAGTCCATTCTAGGCCTGGGAGGCCTCCCCCAGGTATCCCAGGCCTAGAATGGCCCACCAGAAGTGCATGGATGCCACTTCCAGAAGTCCGTTCTAGGCCTCTGAGGTCTGGAGGAGGCCTCCCAGGCCTAGAATGGCCTGCCAGATATGCATGGATGCCACTTATGGAAGTCCATTCTAGGCCTGGGAGACCTCCCCCAGGTATCCCAGGCCTGGAATGTCCCACCAGAAGTGCATGGATGCCACTTGTGGAAGTCCATTCTAGGCCTGGGAGGCCTCCCCCAGGTATCCCAGGCCTGGAATGTCCCACCAGAAGTGCATGGATGCCACTTCCAGAAGTCTGTTCTAGGCCTCCCAGGCCTGGAGGAGGCCTCCCAGGCCTAGAACGGCCTGCCGGAAGTGCATGGATGCCACTTCCAGAAGTCCATTCTAGGCCTCCGAGGCCTGGAGGAGGCCTCCCAGGCCTAGAATGGCCTGCCGGATGTGCATGGATGCCACTTGTGGAAGTCCATTCTAGGCCTGGGAGGCCTCCCCCAGGTATCCCAGGTCTGGAATGGCCCACCAGAAGTGCATGGATGCCACTTCCAGAAGTCCATTCTAGGCCTCCGAGGCCTGGAGGAGGCCTCCCAGGCCTAGAATGGCCTGCCGGATGTGCATGGATGCCACTTGTGGAAGTCCATTCTAGGCCTGGGAGGCCTCCCCCAGGTATCCCAGGTCTGGAATGGCCCACCGGAAGTGCATGGATGCCACTTCCAGAAGTCCGTTCTAGGCCTCGGAGGCCTGGGCCTGCATCCACGCAGGGAACCAATTGTTCAGGGATTTGAATCCCACCACTGCTCCAGTTGCACAGATCACCTTCCTCAACCTAGACCACTGGTAAAAAAACCAGACCAAACCAAAACAACAAAACACTCAGCTCTTAAAGACCACACACAGGTCTTATGATCTCTGGTTCTGATGTAGAAATCTTTGACTGGGAAATAGGTAATGCTAGTTTTTTAACAGATGTTAAAATTCTCAGCACTGGGAGTTTTAGACACTCCATTTATGAAGTTTTTTTTTAACTTTTCTTAATCTGCTGTATTCTGGATGTATTAATTATCTCTTTCTTTTTTGTCTCCTGGAGACCCTTACATTTATCTAGGTACTTTTATGGCGAGGAGATACTTTTCATCGTGCGTGATGATGACTCTGACACCTTGTGTCTTATCTGCTTCAGATAAGCAGCTGGTTTCTAATCCTCAACATTTTCTCATAGGACATTTGGCAAGAACAGACAGCCTCGGTTTTCATCTTGGATAATCCTCCAGATGTTGCTCCTCTTCGTGCTTCTGCTCCATCTCTTTGTATTATTGAGCAGAGCTTCAATGCCAGATTTAATGCCGATATTGGATTCTGTTCGAGCAATTGTTTCCAACTGCCTTTCTTTGCAAGAACAAGCTGAATCCCAGTGATACAAAAGGAAAGATGTCCCAAAGCTGCTTTTCCAAAGGCAACTAGATTTTGTTTTTCCTTGAAGCTGTTTCGCTTCTCCTTCAAGAAGCTTCTTGGATGAGAAGTGAAGCATCTTCAAGAAAAACAAAGTCCAGTTGGCTTTTGAAAAAGAAAGAAGCAAAACATTTTCAAGTCTAGTTGTCTCTTGAAAAAAACATCTTTGGGACAACCATGATTTGCTTGACTGAGAATCTCCATAGACATAATGAAGGATGATCAGCTCAATTCTTCCAGCAGGAGAAAATAAATAAATAAAATCAATATAAACCAAGGCATAATTATTATTGCTGATTGATAGGAAAGGTTGGAAATTATGTTGAAGGGTGTGAATTTTGGGAACTGTTTTGGGAACTGTTCCACTCATCATTACAACTGAAATGGATCTCGGAGTCCTAGTGGACAATCACTTAAATAGGAGCCAGCAAGTGTGCTGCAGCTGCCAAAAAGGCCAACACAGTGCTAGGCTGCATTATCAGAGTGATAGAATCAAAGATCACATGAAGTTTTAATACCACTTTACAGTGTCTTGGTAAGGCCACACTTGGAACACTGCATCCAGTTTTGGTCACCATGATGTAAAAAAGATCTTGAGACTCTAGAAGGAATACAGAGAAGAGCAACAAAGATGATCAGGGGATTGGAGGCTAAAACATACAAGGAACCATTGCTGGAATTGGGTATGTCTAGTTTAATGAAGTGAAGGATGAGGGGCGTCATGATAGCAATCTTTCAATATCTCAGGGGCTGCCACAAAGAAGAGGGAGTCAAGCTATTTTCCAAAGCGCCTGAAGGCAGGACAAGAAACAATGGATGGAAACTAATCAAGGAGAGAAGCAACCTAGAACTAAGGAGAAACTTCAGTTAGACAGTTAGAACAATTAATCAGTGGAACAACCTGCCTCCAGAAGCAGTGAATGCTCCAACACTAGACGTTTTTAAGAAGAGACTGGACAGCCATTTTTCTGAAATGGTATAGGTTTCCTGCCTGAGCAGGGGTTGGACTAGATGACTCCAATGTCCTTCCAACTTCATTATTATTATTATTATTATTATTATTATTATTATTATTATTATTATTATTATTATTATTATTATTATTATTATTATTATTATTATTATTATTATTATTATTATTATTATCATTATCATTATTTTATTTATTTATTTGTCAAAGTTTTATGTGCCATATGATTTGTAGGAAAAGAAAGGCTGAGCTGGAAGGTAAAGTTCAATGTGTCATAAGTTTGGGGTCATTGTGTTGACACAAAAAACACAAGTCTAGCCTTCTGTGAATTCCATTGACCCTTATCTAGTGCCAAATTAGCTTTGACCATTAGTTGACCAGAAACTTGTGTATAGGTCACAATAATAAACTCTTCTGTGCTTTGAGCTCAACAAATGATTCCAATTATTAGCTCCTGATACCCTATTACTTAAGGTTTAAGTAAATTAAATTTGTTTGGAAAAGCATACAACCATCAAAATTTCTTTTACCAGGTTTTTGGCCAAACAGATGGAGATTATTGTCTTAATTTGCTTGTAGCATGTTCTGCTTGTCAGTCATAATTTGAGGAGTCTTTAAATTAGTTTGTCTTGTTTCTCCATTCACCACCTCTCCTCTCTCTTGTTCTCCCAAGTTCCAGGGAAATATGCTCAGTTCAGATCAGCTGCTTTCTTTCCTCTGAAATCTCTGCCACACTGGAGTATTGAAAACTTTAGAGGTTATTTCCCCATCTTGGCATCCTCCAGATGAATGGATCTCAACTTCTAGAATTCCCCAGCTATAGCTATAGCTATAGTTCACCACAATGGAAAACCACACCTGCCACTTCGTTAGCTTGTGTAGCAATAGCATTCAGCAATAGCATTTAGGCTTATATACCATCCCATATTGCTTTACAGCATCTTGGTGGTTTACAAGGTAAGCATTATTTGCATATTGGCTCCATCAATCTAGGTCAGGGGTTTTCAAACTTGGCCCTTTTATGACTTGTGGACTTCAGCTCCCAGAATTCCTCAGCCAGTGTGCCTGGCTCAGGAATTCTGGGAGTTGAAGTCCACAAGTCATAAAAGGGCCAAGTTTGAAGACCCCTGATCTAGGTCCTCATTTTTCCAACCTTGGAAGGATGGAAGGCTGAATTAACCTTAAGTGCTGTCAGGATGAAACTCCAGTTTGTGGGTAGAGTTTGCCTGCAATAGTGAACTTTAACCACTGCACCATCTGGGCTTTTCATACCAAGGATGTCATAATATATCTACACAGTATACTGTATGTGTGGATCCAAAGAGAGTGACCTTTTGCAGTTGACAGAGGTAAAATTTGTCAACACACATATTTTCTAAGTGCCGTCCAAAATCTTTACTGGTATGGCACCCAGTATGGTGATAACCACTGGGACAAAGTGGTTATCTTGATGCGTTGTGATTTTCTCCAGCTCTTTGGCTTCGATTCTGTTGTCCCTTGGTCTCACCCCATGAGTTATTATTTCTCCCTCTTAACGTGCAAGAATAAAGTTCATGATTTCTAATGGAAAGGTCATCTGCTACTCACTAGAGTCTTGGTTGTTTATTTTGTGCTGGGGTTAACTCTATACATTCTTCTCTATTTTTTCCCCCCTCTGTTCCAATCAGTTTCCATTAGAGCATTGTAATTTTTGCATCAGCCCAGCTTACTTTTTAAGAACCAATGAATAATTGACAAGTTTTCATTAGCTTGATGATCATTTGCTGCCTTGGTGCTTGTGGTAGCTTTCTAAAGTATCCTTCTAACACTTTTATCAATTTCAGCTTTCTTTTTTAGGGGTAAGAGAGAAGAGTTACAAGCATTCGATCTGTGGACAGTTCAATCAAAGTTTTGAACCAAGTTGTCCCCAGATCATCAAAGAAAATGCCTCCAAGCTATTTCAATGGCTTAAAGATTTCTGCATATCCACAGAAATGATTCCCCCTCACCCCACAACTAATCCAGAAATGCAAATAGAATGATGATTAGTTTTAAATATCTGCAACCAGTTTAATCTATTTTGAAATCAGAAATATAAATTTCAAAATCCAGACTGAACAAAAAGGAGTCAAAACCAGTATTAGACTCAGTGGGAGTCAGACAACCGATTAATTGTTGTCGTTGCTTAATTTTACACATCCCTACCTAAATAATATTTTCATTTTCCAAAAAAAAAAAGGATTTCAAATCCTCATGCCTGCTCTGAATGGTTACGAAGACTTGCAAATCTTTTAAACAAAGGGTTTAAATGCCAATAGCCCCTATCTCTATAGGGCATTTTCCAATCATACTTGGCCAACAAAGAATATTCTAATCTTCTATCTTTGAATAATGTAACATTAAAATGGGAACATGGTCAACCAAAGCTTGTTAAACTACCCCTTTAACTATCATTTAATTACCACAAATGATAAGTCATATATGCATCTAAAGCAGGGGGTCTTCAAACTTGGCCCTCTTATGACTTGTGGACTTCAACTCCCAGAATTCCTCAGCCAGCATGCCTGGCTGAGGAATTCTGGGAGTTGAAGTCCACAAGTCATAAAAGGGCCAAGTTTAAAGACCCCTGATCTAAAGTAAAGTAGCCATTTGCCAACATCTCAACAATAACAGATTTTCATTGCCTCTTTGAGAGGAGACCATTGCCAAGGTTCCGACTAATGGACCCAAACAAATCAGAACTCTGAGGCTTGAAGTTTCCTCAAAGAACATGTTTATTGGATACACAATATTGGCATGGTCAAAAGTGAAACCAGCTCTAACTTTCCCTTCAGGAATTGAATGCAATTAAATGTAACACTTCCCTCCCTCTGCTATGCTATTGATTACACTACTGAAAGAGGGCAATTGGTGGGCTCCGTGACACTTCTCTCCACCTTCCAGCAACTGTGGGAATGACCTTGGTTCCCATGGGATCACTCTGTGTTTAATCTCACCATCCTTTTGGTTTCTCCCCCCCCCCTTGCTCCCAACCTGTGTGGCCACTGAGAACAACAAAGATGGCTTCAGCCAGGTTCATTTCAGAAGTTGACAACTGTAGTAGGATGAACTAAAGCCAGACATTCTTCCATGGGAAGAGGGATTGACTAGAAGACCTCCGAGGTCCCTTCAAGTCCTATGACGCTATGATTTCTATTATTATTTTTAAATAGTCCTCATGCTCTCTCCCCTGTGCTATTCATATGCCCTTACAACACCTCCTATTGAAGACAAGATTTTGTTGTGCGTCAACAAAATGCTGCACAGTCCTGAACATCAGACTTAAACATCAGATGTTCCTCAGCCTTGACACAAAATTGTCTCCAAGCATGAGATTAATTCTGAAAACAGTATATTATTATTTTTTTTAGCAATCCAACACATCCATCACAACCTTATCCCTTGTTTGGGGAACTGCTATTGAAATTGACAGTCAAGATAATTAGAATTCCCTGGACTGAAATCCAAAGCAGACTTTTAACAGAACTTTCTGATAAAGTGAAAGTGTGCTGTCCTTATCTGTTTTTCTTTCCTACCCAAGTGATCAGGAGTGGTATCTGGAAACTGCCAGTTCCTTTCCTATCCACATTTTTTTTTATTAAATGTATGTATGTATGTCAGTCAAAGACCTTATCCCATTTCTTCTCCCCCAGGAATCTTTCTGCATTTCCTACTGTTTTTTTGATTATTTTTCTTCTTTTATCCTGATGTTTTAAAATCTCCACTCACCCAGCTTTGTGGCATACTAATGGCAAACACAGAAGTACACATACATACAAATACCCACCCACCCACACAGACACACGTGCAAAACACAAAGACAGAATCTGAGAAAGTGAGCGTGATTCTCATTTTCCCCTCGCCTAACTGACAATGAAAGTAATGGATAGCATATTTTACGCAATGCTATTGTACTATATTGATGTTTTTAATATTGTTGATTTGGGACTTTGTTGCGCCAAACTGAGGTAGGTTGCAGACATTGTGAATAAATAAATATTATTTGCATGATATTACATTATGCACATGATTCTCATATGCTTTTTCAACTCACATTAATCTCTTTCTAGCTGTGAAACATGGAACATGTCTGCACTCTTCCCAGATGCTCCACGTCATTTTTGTATTGTGGCAACCAAAACTGGATGCAGTGTGGAAGTGTGCACACCATTTGCATTTACATAGCATGTGAGACCTGGGTGAGGAGATATTATTCCCCCCTTTCTCTTTGGGTTGCTTAACTAGATCATCTTCACTGGAAATGTGTCTAGTGAAATGCAGATATCAGCTACCAAAAGGGTCTAGAAGCTAAAACACATGAAGAACAGTTACAGGAATTGGGTATGCCTGGTCTAGTGAAAAGAAGGACCCGGGGTGACATGATAGCAGTCTTCCACTACTTGAAGGAATGCCACAAGGAAGAGGGGGCCAAACCTATTTACCAATGTGCCTGAAGGCAGGACAAGAAACAATGGATGGAAACTAACCAAGGAGAAAAGCAACCTAGAACTAAGGAGAAATTTCCTAACACTGAGAACAATTAACTAATGGAACATCTTTCCTTTAGAAGTTGTGGGTGCTCCATCACTGGAAGCTTTTAAGGAGAGATTGGAGAGTCAAATGTATAGAGCAGTGATGGCAAACCTTTTAGAGACCGAGTGCCCCCACTCCATCCCACCCCCCGCCCCATCCTTAGGACCACCCACCACCTTCATGGCCCACTGCAGATCGCCAAGGAGGCCTAGCATTGCCATGGCCACACCGTCCATCCATGCCCTGCAGCATCATCTTCGTGCGACGGGGCGCGAGGGCGGAATCTACTCCCCGCTGCCTGGCTGCCATGTCCTTCGCTGAGCTGGGCCGCGTGGGCTGCACCTGGGGATGACTCTCCGGGGGGTTAATGGTGAGGAGGGGCCAGTGGAAGGAGGCAGGGCTGGGGCAACAGCGCATGTGCCCAGAGAGAGGGCTCTGAGTATCCCCTCTGGCCTGCGTGCCATAGGTTCGCCACCACTGGTATAGGGTCTCCTGGTTGTGCACATCGTTAGACTGGAAGGTATTCAAGATCCCTTCCAACTCTGTTACTAGAGGGAGAGAAGAGAGGTCAACCTGTTCTCCAAAGCAACTGGGGGCAAAACAAGAAGATCATGAAAGAGATATCCAACCTAGAACTATGGATAAATTTCCTGTCAGTGAGAACCATTAACCAGTGGAGCAAATTACCTTTGGAAGATGTGGGAGCTCTATCACTGGAGGTTTTGAAGAAGAGCCTGACAGCCATTTATCAGAAATAGTATAGGTCTCCTGGGAGAGCAGGGGGGGGGTTGGACTAGATGACCTCCAAGGTCCCTTCCAATTCTGTTACTGTTACTAAGTCTTTAACCTGGGAAATATTTTCGCTTTGGACTGTGCCTTATGACCTGCAGATGCCAGGAGCCATTTTTTTCAGCACCACTAATCAAATGGGATATAAGATCCCAGTCAATCACAAGAAGATCGCAAAACGATGGCATTTGAAGCCCGTGTGTGAGGTCACAGAGTTATTGCAAAGGTCTGCTTCTGCGTAGAATTAATAGTGATTCTCTTAATTCTTCCTTTCTTTTGCTTAAGAGTTAGCATTTTAAAAACAGGTGAGGAAAAAAAATAAAGACTTCTCAGCTCTTCACTGAATAATTACAAGTCCTCGGCTGTCTGCTGATGTCCCCCCCTCCCCGCCCCCATATGCTTGCATAAAATCCGAAATAGATCAAGTTAATAAATCCCTATGAAACTAATAATCTCCCGTTTGCAGGGACATTCCTTGTGACAGATGTTTTTATCTTTCCCTTGCTGTGATCCCAAAATATTGTTTTATTTTCCAGATGTATGCTTTTCAAAAAAAAACACAAACAAACACCCAAAACAAAGCAAAAAAAAAAAACAGCTACAGTTGGCAGAGTCCAAGTACATTTATTAAAAATCCATTCTAGTGAACTTCCTGATTCTTTGATAATTCCTCTTCCGTATCTCGAGTTGCTCTGAAATATATTGAACTGTCACTCTGAGGCTTCGGAAAAGAGGATATTTTGTCGCGTCTTCTTGTTTCACTTGGAAAAATGAAGAGTATTGCCAGGGAAGTGATCAAAGGAAAGGTGGATAGGCTTCCAAAATATGCACACACAAAAAACCAGCCATAAATGAAACAAAAACAGTCCACTAACCTTCTTTCAGATAGGTATGTGGCAAACTATTCTATGTCTGTGTCATCTGGGTCATGGTTGTCCCAAAGGTGCTTTTTCAAGAGGCAAGAAGACTTCCTTGTTTTTTGTTTGAAGACATTTCGCTTCTCAGCCCAGAAGCTTCTTCAACTCTGACTTGGATGGTGGGGGGGGGGGATGGAAGGATTTATATTCCTTGCAGACAGCTGGTCATTTGCATTCTTTCGGAGAGTCCTTGAGGCTACTTGGAGGTTTCACTGTGTCCTCTCTCTAAAAGAATGCAAATGATGCAACTTCATCATGCATTGTCCCGAAGGTGCTTTTTTTTCAGGAGGCAACTGGACTTCCTGGTTTTTCCTTGAAGACGTTTCGCTTCTCATCCAAGAAGCTTCTTCAGCTCTGACTTGAGTCAGCTCTGGCACAAAGCCATCAGGGCTAGATTCAGCAGTCCCTCTGCATTTAAAAGACAAAGGCCGCTCTTTCAAAGACAGGCAAAGTCCACATTTTGGACAGAGAGGACCGCTGGTTTGAAAGAGGGGTCAAAGAGGCCATCTAGATCCAAATTGAACAACCCTCTCTCAACGGAGGGGGAGGGATACGACATCATCTATCTCCAGTCTACCACACAGTCCTTTCAGCAGTTCCAAGAAGGCTCCACACCCATCTGCACCGCTCAGGTGACCCTGATGACACAGATACGCCTCCAGGTGGCCTCAATGACTCACTAAAAGAAGGCAAACGACAAGCTGTCTGCAAGGAGTATAAATCCTTCCATTCCCCACCATCCAGTCAGCACTCAGGAAGCTTCTTGGATGAGAAGCGAAATGTTTCAAAGAAAAAAAAAATAGAAAGCCCACTTGCCTCTTGAAAAAGCACCTTTTGGGACAAACTGTTCTATGCTTGCTCCATTTATCCCACAAGGAGCCATCTTTTTTTACAACAGAACAAAAGGGGCTCGCTTTGCTCTGATTTTTACCCAAAAAGTCAGATAGGAAAGTTGATGAGAATCCCTTGAACTGTTTATGACTTACGTCATGGAACAATTATTTGAATAAAAGGTAAAGGTCAAGGTTCCCCCGCACATGCGTGCTAGTCGTTTCCGACTCTAGGGGCCGGTGCTCATCTCCGTTTCAAAGCCAAAGAGCCAGCGCTTGTCCAAGGACGTCTCCGTGGTCATGTGGCCGGCATGACTAGACGCCAAAGGCGCACGGAACGCTGTTACCTTCCCACCGGAGTGGTCCCTATTTTTCTACTTGCATTTTGACGTGCTTTCGAACTGCTAGGTTGGCAGAAGCTGGGATGAGTAACAGGCGCTCACTATGCTACGCGGCACTCGGGATTCGACCCGCCAAACTGCCGACCTTCTGATCGACAAGCTCAGCGTCCTAACCCACTGAGCCACCGCGTCCCCAATTATTTGAATAGAAGCACTCAATTTTGTCTCAAGGGATTGGCTCATTTGAGATTTGCGATTGGTTCTATTCGTGCTGAATTTTAGTCCTTTGGTTAAAAACAAAACAAAAGAAGACACAACAAAGGACTATTATTAGGGAAACCTTCAGAGCCTTTGTTGGCTTTTAATAATGTTTTGGCTTATATTAAGGCATGTTTAACTTTTGCCCGTATCTTGTTGCGATTTCATTGTATTTATCATATTGTACAAGTGCAGCAGTTTGAAGACCACGGTGAACCTAAAAGGAATAAAGACTTAACAATAAATAGTGCTAAAAATGTATTTTTTTTAATGGCCAAAAAGAAATGTTCACTTAACATGTTGCTCCCAGTTACACAACACATTTTCTCAAGAGATGACTGAAGTCCTTTTCTTTCTTCAGACTGGAGAAAGTCCACCTGGAACAAATTGGGTCAATTGGAGCTAGTTTGATCAGGGGTTTCATCCAGTTTCATAAGAGCATCGTCCCTTGTGCTGCTTTTTTTAAGATTGTTGCCTTAAGTGTCCTTTAGGAAGAATGGCAGGAGAGAAATTATAACCATGGATAAAAATAAATAAAAAGGACAAAACGGCACAGTGGCAGGTGACCCAGAAATAATTGTCATCAATTTTTTATTTCTCTCTTTGTGTATCTATCTATCTATCTATCTATCTATCTATCTATCTATCTATCTATCTATCTATCTATCTATCTATCTATCTATCATCTATCTATCCATCCATCTACTGTATCTATTTATCATCTATCTATCTATCTATCTATCTATCTATCTATCTATCTATCTATCTATCTATCATCTATCTATCTATCTATCTATCTAAGAGAGACCCAAAGAGAGAAGCAACCTAGAACTAAGGAGAAACTTCCTGACAGTTAGAACAATTAACCAGTGGAACAACCAGCCTCCAGAATCAGTGAATGCTGCAACACTGGATGTTTTTAAGAAGAGACTGGACAGCCATTTGTCTGAAATGGTATAAGGTTTCCTGCCTGAGCAGGGGGTTAGACTAGAAGACCACCAAGGTCCCTTCCAAATCTATTATTATTATTATTATTATTATTATTATTATTATTATTATTATTATTATTATTATTATTATTATTATTATTATTATTATTATTATTATTATTATTATTATTATTATTATTATCTCTATTAGCTATTATCTACTATCATCTCTATTAGCTATTATCTATCTATTATCTATCATCTATCATCTATCATTTCTATCTGTCTATCATCTATCATATCTATTTATCATCTATCTATCATCTATCTATCCATCCATCTACTTTATCTCTCTCTCTCTATCTATCTCTCTATCTATCTATCCATCCATCCATTATCTATCTATCTATCATCTATCTACCTATCTATCTATCTATCTATCTATCTATCTATCTATCTATCTATCTATCTATCTATCTATCTATCTAATATATGCATCACTCTTTCGCTAACTGAACATTTAGAGATAAAAATAAATAAATCACCTTACCAAACCGCCCCCTCCAAAAAAATCACATTTTATTATTGAACGAAACAAAACCTTTGAACTTTCAGGTGGGAAGTTTAAGAAAACCTACCAACATCTTTGTCCCATGCTGAGATGGGCAAAGGATCAGGAGGAAAAGGTGGGTCAATTGGAAGGTCAAGCAGAGCAAAACCCAGCTTCAAAAGAAGGGAACTAGCACCAGACGCCTTGCGTATTCTATCTGGGTAAAAAAAGAAATTTAATGAAGTATTTATAACCAATCCCAGGAATAGAAATTTCATATTTAAGTGACATTTCAAGTTTACCAAGAGCAATTAGAGTTTACTTTGGGGATCCACTTTCTAAATGGCAATCCATGCGGGGCCCGGTTTTCGGTCACTATGGATTCTGGTTTTTTCCCCAGCTTCTGAAATATTTCTTGTCTTTTCTCTGGGTAGGTGTGTCCCTCTGTGTGTGTGTTTGTGTGCGCTTTGTGTTAGGATTGTCGTTCTTCACAACTGAAGGAGAAGATTATTTGCTTTGCTAAGAGAAGGCTTTCTTGCCTGTCCACTTTGTGTGAGCTTTGTCTGTATAGTAAAATACATGATGCTCTCTCCTCTATTCTAACAGTCTCATATTTTTCTACAGAAAGGCTAAAATGCCATCTTGCCTCTTAGATAAATTATATTTTTTTCTTTGAGGAGGCACAGAAAATACCATTACATGCTTCTCCCAGAAGAAGGAAGCTGAAGCCACCAGCCTGAGGATGACGGATGGGATTCCGTCGAAACGTTGCGCCTACACCTTCAATTCTACGTGGGAAAAAACCCGAATGACCAAAGATCCATATATATATATATATATATATATATATATATATATATATATATATATATATATATATATATATATATATGTGTGTGTGTGTGTGTGTGTGTGTGTGTGTGTGTGTGTGTGTGTGTGTGTATAGAGACAGAGACAGAGACAGAGACAGACAGAGAGAGACAGAGACAGACAGAGAGAGAGACAGAGAGAGAGAGACAGAGAGAGAGACAGAGACAGACAGAGAGAGAGACAGAGACAGAGAGAGACAGAGAGAGACAGAGAGAGAGACAGAGACAGAGAGAGACAGAGACAGAGAGAGAAAGACAGAGAGACAGAGAGACAGACAGACAGAGAGACAGAGACAGACAGATAGATATAGACAGAGATATAGAGAGATAGAGGTAGAGATAGATAGATAGATAGATAGATAGATAGATAGATAGATAGATAGATAGATAGATAGATAGATAGATAGATAGATAGATATAAGGTGAGCTAAAGCATTCTGATTAGCATCGTGCATTGCAAAATACTTTTGATACAATCCGAGATTCAGGTTGCTTCATGGAAATGAAAGGAAATATTGTAAATACATTGGAGATCGTCTCAGAAAGAAGAGGCCTAGCCTGGATCAATAGGTCACGAATGCATCAATCAATTGATTTCAATAATTATTGTTCCTCACTTGGGCTCAGGATTCTAACCAGTGTTGAATAGAAGACAGAAGATAATGGTTGCGTAGGAGATAAAACATTGAAGGTCCTTACTGTTGTTTTCAAGGGGACACCCCCAATCCCACACATGCTCATCATGTTTCAAGCAAACCAAGGTTATGCACAAAAATAAAAAGAAAAGTCGTGGAAAATCACATACACCTAATCAATTTCAATCAATATTCCGTGTTTCCCCCAAAATAAGACCAGGTCTTACATCCTATTTTTTTTTGGCTCCAAAAGACGCCTTAGGGCTTATATGCCAATTAGGGCTTATATTCGGGGAAACACGATATTAAACGCATCCATCTACCTGACGATCTTAATTGGGGGTTATTTTGTGGGGTGGGGCTTATATTATGAGCATCCTGAAAAATCATGCTAGGGCTTATTTTCCGGCTGGGATAATATTTTTGGGAAAAACACAATAGTCCCACTATATCAGAGGGAGACATTTTGATGGCCATCGTCCATGTCCTTACCAGAACAGAACAGAATAAAAGAATTGGAAGGGTACTTTAGACGTCTTCTAGTCCAGTCCCCTGATCAAGCAGAAGACACCCCCTCCCCCGCAAGACAAGTGGCTGTCCAGTCTCTTCTTAAAACCTCCATTGATGGAGCACCCACATCTTCTGCAGACAAGCCACTCCACTGGTTAAGTGTTCTTACTCTTAGGAAACGTCTCCTTATATTCTAGATTGCTTCTCTCCTTGATTAGTTTCCATCCGTTGCTTCTGGTCCTGCCTTCAGACGCTTTGGTAAATAGGTAAATAGATAAAAAGTAGTTAAATGTGTTAATGGAGAAATTTCAGTCAATTTCAGCCACTGTATCTCCCACTATATCAGAGGGCAGAAGTTCTGATGGCCATCATCCATGTCATTACACAACATTAGTGCCATATCCTCTCTGTGGGGCTCCCTTTGAATATAACCCAGAAATTGCAACCGAAAGAAAACGCAACAGCTTGCAGAATCACACAACAGGTAATGTAAGGCTAAGAGGTAGGAAAACCACAATCTGTTATTTATTTATTAAATTTATGTGCCACCCGTGTACCCAGTAAGGTGACTCTGGCCGGCTCACAGGTCACAAAAAGATAAATAGAAAATCAATTAAAATATTAAAACTGTGCAAATTATTATTATTATTATTATTATTATTATTATTATTATTATTATTATTATTGTTGTTGTTGTTGTTGTTGTTGTTGTTGTTGTTGTTGTTGCTGCTGCTGCTATTATTATTATTATTATTATTATTATTAAAAAACTTATGCAAGAAACCAGAACAATCAACTATCTTTGACCGTGCTACAGCTTTGCCTCCCAAATATTCACAAACAATTTTTACAAAGGGATGTTGTGTGTACAAAAATGAGTGTACACGGGCAACTTCAGAGGTTTAAAAACAACAACAACACACAAACCAGGAAGAACTTCACTTCTCTTAAAATATAAGCTTTGTTCTCTGGAAAGAAGCTCAGTTATTCAGGCAGAATGGGAAGCCAAGTCTTTCATCCTCTGCTTACGAGTCGACAGTCGTCTTGCAGACACCCGTTACAAGAAGCTGTATAATAAAACTGTGTGTTTTATGGAGACTATTACTAACTTTTTGTAGCCTTGGGAGATGGTCGCCCGCTGAAGCCCACTCTAGACTTTTAGCAACTCTGCTTCAGAAACCACGCAAGGCTTCACAAACGCTTTGGAAGCGCTTTAGACGTTTCAACAGAGCACAGCCTCTTTGCTATTCATGACAGCATCCCAATTATTTCAGGTTTTCCTGCTAGTTTTAAGAAGCTGTCCTGATTTTAGGAATCATATGAACCAGTCATCTCTTTAAAGCAGAAGCAGTTATTTTATTTTATTTTATTTAAATTCAGATTTGCATGGAGCCCAGAAAAGTTTCTATTGCAGTTTTTCTTTCAAAAATAGAAGGTTTTTTTTTCCTTCTCTTAGATGCCAAAAATTTCTTCCAAATCATTTTCCAAACATGCACAGCCCTACTGGGCTCTGTTCTTAAGGCTTTATTTTATGACAAGGGCTCCTTCAGAGACAGACTTTAAGGGTCTGGATGGGAAAAATAAACCCTATTTTACTTTCGCTAACATCTAACTGAAACAACCTTTCTTTCCAGGAAGAACAAAGGCAGCAAAGTAATTAAGGGCCTTTAGAATTTTTTTTTAAAAAAATGTTTGTCAACTTGTCTAAAATGTGAGATGGCCTCACGAGACCGATGGTTCGTTGAGGTGCTTCCAAGAAAAAGGCAGCACGCAGGGATGCAATCAGATGAAGCTTTATTTAAAGATAGAGTAAAGAGAAAGAGTTCCCTGGCATGGAGGCATCCATGCCTGGATGGAGCTCATGGATCATTCCCAGAGGGAGCTTGAAGAAGAAAGCAACAAGAGTGCAACAAGGGAGCAACAAGAGAGAGAGCAGCCCCTGAGCAGAGGTTTTTATGGGGGTCCTCAGCCCCTCTCTTACCAATGAGAGTGAGGGGGCTGGAGGGCCATTAACTCTCTCCAATGGGGCTGCAGGGGCCGGAGACCCCTGACCCACCTTTTGGGGAACTGCCATGGCTGGCACAAAAACATCTAACATAAAACTCACTACTTAAATTTATTATGCCCTAAAAATGGAAGTTGTCTCATCATTGAGTTTAAGGTAAAGGTAAAGGTTCCCCCGCACATGCGTGCTAGTCGTTTCCGACTCTAGGGGCCGGTGCTCATCTCCGTTTCATAGCCGAAGAGCCAGCGCTTGTCCGAGGACGTCTCCGTGGTCATGTGGCCGGCATGACTAGATGCCAAAGGCGCACGGAACGCTGTTACCTTCCCACCGGAGTGGTCCCTATTTTTCTACTTGCGTTTTTACGTGCTTTTGAACTGCTAGGTTGGCAGAAGCTGGGACGAGTAACAGGCGCTCACTCTGTTACGCGGCACTCGGGATTCGACCCGCCAAACTGCCGACCTTCCGATCGACAAGCTCAGCGTCCTAACCCACTGAGCCACCGCGTCCCTGTCATTGAGTTTAGGGATTCATAATATTATTACCCTTGCTTCATAATAAGAAATTCTGTTTATAAGCACATTTGCGAAAAGCTGTCGTATTCTTCCGCTTCATAGATTTTATCTTTTTTTTTTCCATCCAGCCTTATCATGGACGACAGTACCAAATAGTTTTCTTCTTTATTTATTTATTTATTTTTATTTTTTTTTATTTTTATTACATTTATATCCCGCCCTTCTCCGAAGACTCAGGGCGGCTTACAAGCTTTAACAGGAGCTCATTAAAAGAAACCTTCACCAATTTTACTATAAACTTTATTGAAGTGAAAGTTAAAAGTTAAATGAGAATACAAAGTCAAGATAATTAAAAGAAACGCTAAATAGCGAGATAAGAAAATGGGAAAAGGAAATGGACAAAGAAAAGATGATTAAAAAAAGCTGTTTCTTGACAGTAGTTCTAAATGCATTTATATTTTGCCCTGTCTTGCTAAAATTACATCATAACTACTTCTTTCCATAGTAGTGCTCCAATATCTCAGAGGCTGCCACAAAGAAGAGAAGGGGGGGGGTGTCAACCTATTCTCCAAAGCGCCTGAAATCAGGACAAGAAGCAACGGATGGAAACTAATCAAGGAGAGAAGCAACCTAGAACTAAGGAGGAATTTCTTGACAGTTAGAACAATTAACCAGTGGAACAACCTGCCTCCAGAAGCTGTGAATGCTCCAACACTGGAAGTTTTTAAGAAGAGACTGGACAACCAATTGTGTGATACTATAGGGTTTCCACTTGAGCAGGGAGAAGGATTAGAAGAATTTCCAACTCTATTATTTTGTTCTGTTCTGTAACATTCAGGCCCATAAATCACAAGTTTATTTTTCTCTATTTTTCAGCAAAAAAAACCAAAAAAAACAAACGTGAAAATTTTCCAGATACTAATGAACGCAACTGTTGATAGTTCTCTAATCCAAGAAGTTAGTTGTTCCATCTTGGATGGTTCTATCATCTTCACTAACCATTCTTCCATCGTGGATATATCAGAGACTTCCATTTTTTTGCAGATTAAAATATTGCAGTAGAGCAGCTATGAAACAGGACATCGGTAAAACAATATTTTTTTTATAGAACTCTCCTCGATTAATCCAGTGTAAAACAGTCTTGTGATGCCTTCTGATGGTTACTGATTTTTTCTGCTACTGCATAATCAATATCTAGTTGTTTATTGTTAGAACAAATTACTTTTTGGAATAGGTGCACTTATTGTGATGTCAATAAGATATTTGTGCTTGCATCATCGCTAATCTGTTTGCCAACACGGAAGGATAAAACTGGGAAATGTTTCATCCTTAAGCAGGACTGAGAGTTCCTTCCCTGCTAAGATCTTTTCTGTTTTCACTATGCCTTAATAATTGCATTACGCATCCACATAGAGGGAAGTGTGTAGTGGGGTGCCCCACGGCTCTGCTCTGGGCCCAGTGCTCTTCAACATCTTCATCAACGATTTGGATGAGGGGAACTCATCAAATTTGCAGACGACACCAAGCTGGCAGGAATAGCCAACACTCCAGAAGACAGGCTTAGGATACCGGAGAAACTGGACAGACTCAAACACTGAGCGTTATCTAACAAAATGAAATTCAATGGTGAAAAAAGTAAGGTTCTACATTTAGGCAGGAAAAACCAAATGCACAGGTATAGTATAAGCAGGTAACTTGCTCAATAGTAGTAACTGTGAGAGGGATCTCGGAGTCCTAGTGGACAATCACTTCAATATGAGCCAGCCGTGTGCTGCAGCTGCCAAAAAAGCCAACACAGTGCTAGGCTGCATGAAAAGAGGAATAGAATCAAGATCACGTGAAGTACTAATACCACTTTACAATGCTTTGGTAAGGGCACACCTGGAATACTGCATCCAGTTTTGGTCACCACAATGTAAAAAAGATGTTGAGACTCTAGAAAGGGTACAGAAAAGAGAAAAAAAGATGATTAGGGGGCTGGAGGCTAAAACATATAAGGAACAGTTGCTGGAATTGGGTATGTCTAGTTTAATGAAGAGAAGGGCGAGGGGGGACATGACAGCAGTGTTCCAGTATCTGAGGGGCTGCCACAAAGAAGAGGGAGGCAAGCTATTCTCCAAAGTGCCTGAAAGCAGGAGAAGAAGCAACAGATGGAAACTAGTCAAGGAGAGAAGCAACCTAGAACTAAGGAGAAATTTCCTGACCAATTAACCAGTGGAACCACCTGCCTCCAGAAGCGGTGAATGCTCCAACACTGGAACTTTTTAAGAAAAGTCTGGACAGCCATTTCCCTGAAATAGTATAGGGTTTCCTGCCTGAGCAGGGGGTTGGACTAGATGACTTCCAAGGTCCCTTCCAACTTATTGTTGTTGTTGTTGTTGTTGTTGTTGTTGTTGTTATCATTATTATTATTATTATTATTATTATTATTATTATTATTATTATTATTATTATTATTATTATTATTCCCATGAGAGTCTTGATTATCTTCATCAGAAAAGCTGTTGTTGGGATGCGTGCATTGGTTAAATTTATATTCGATTCAATGCATAGATTAGGGGATTAGCAACGGCCTTTTACCATCTAAAGATCAGACAAGGTTGCAAAGCCCACAATATATGATGGCGGTGATAATGGTGATGATGATGATGCAATTCTGTCTTCTTTTAATTGCTCAGATGCTAACACAAACAGTTTAGGATTAAAAAAAGAGTAATGTTCTTGATTTACTATTCCTAATAGAAATCCCCAGTTAACGTTAAATATTTAAACGACCATTTCTCTGTTAGATAAGGGGATTCCTAACTTTCTATACAGAATTGTTGTAAAGTTACAAGAATTGATTAGGTTTTTAAAAGTTTCAAAAAAAAAGGTCAGTAGTCAAAGTGGTGAGAATATTGACCATTTTGTCCAAGACTTTACAAGGTAACTCTAAGGTACTTATACCAGACAGTATTCATGCATGTAAATATTTACACATTGCTTGATGGTCAACTGCTAATATGGAGTACATTGTGTTGCCCAATCTTCTCTTGTATTCAAGCTAGTAATTCAAAAGGGAAATGGATATAATTAGAGTTTAAAACCCCAGGCTTTCTCTTCTGGAACTTTACTACATACCTTCAAGTTCTGTATTAATTAAAAATTGTCTGCTTTCTTTAAGTCTCTTTAACTTCACTTTGGATATCCGCCTGACCAAACAGGGTCATCACAACACATGTTGTTGTTAGTTGTGAAGTCGTGTCTATCCCCTCACAACTCCATGGACAATGATCCTCTAGGTCTTCCTGTCCTCTACCATCTTCTGGAGTCCATTTAAGCTCATGCCTACTGCTTCAGTGACTCCATCCAGCCACCTCCTTCTCTGTTGTCCCCTTCTTCTCTTGCCCTCAATCTTTCCCAGCATTAGGCTCTTCTCCAGTGAGTCCTTCGTTCTCATTAGGAGGCCAAAGTATTTGAGTTTCAGCTTCAGGATCTGGCCTTCTAAAGAGCAGTGAGGGTTGATCTCCTCTAGGACCGACCGGTTTGATCGCCTTGGAGTCTAAGGGACCTGCTGGAGTCTTCTCCAGCACCATAGTTCAAAGGCCTCCATTCTTTCTGTTTTAAATTGTCATGAAACACAACTTTCCTCAGTCTGCTGTCCTTCAGAATGGACATTTTAATGTTGAAACCCTTTGCAGTTGGAAGAGATTCAGAGTAATGAATCTCCCAAATATTTGGAGCCACATAAACTTCTCTTCCAAGTAGCTTATCAGTGGTACCAATGAAAACATAGTAGCATATCTAACAATTTAAAGAAATTGGCCGTATATACTTCGCGAAGGAATAAAACAGGCATATATGATGGGCCTAGTATTTAAAGCCCAAGGAAAGCTAACATGAGAATGTTATTATGGATATGAGGATACTTGGAAAAAATTCAATTTTGTGAATTTCTGTCACTGGATTTTCAATATCTCAGAGTAAAAACAGAACAAAACAAATAAAAAGAGACTTCCTGTATGTTTCAGCAGAATCTCTGGTTCAAAACATCTTTTCAAAGTATCTTTATATTGTTAACACAAAACATATTTAAAAATATGTATTTGGAAGGAATGCACACACACACACACACACACACACACAGAGGAAATGCTTGGGACAAAAAGAAAGCCAGATGAAAGTGGAAAATAGGTTTATGGATGAACATGTCCACAATGTGTTATGATAATAATAATAATAATAATAATAATAATCATAATAATAATAATAATAATAATAATAATAATAATAATAATAATAATAATAATAATAATAATAATAATAATAAATCCTAGCTGGACAAGTCAGAAGATGAAATACTGGAAATGAGCTGGTTGCAAAGCTTTAGGAAAATAAATGTGGATTGAAATTGAAAGCTAAGCCAAGATGAAAATCCACTGAAGCATGGAAAGAAAGAACCAGGCAGTAAATGATTGACATAAAAGAACTTCCAAAGAAATAACTTCGTTTTTATAATTGTACTTACCGGGTTTATTTGATAAACAAGTCTAGGCCAACCATATAAGCTAGATCAGGTGTGTGTGTTTGTGTGTGTGTTAATCCTCTTAAATCCTTGGCTGTCTTCCCATAAGTGAGACTACTATTCTAGACATAGTTAGCCCTATTGCATCAATCACTGGGACATTTACCCATGTGCGCAACGGAAAATAGGAGAAACATAATTTGTGCCAAACAACTTGACACAGCAATCAAACAAGCGGTACGCAAACTGTATCAAATATTATCTGCTTCCATTTGGTGACTATTTTCCCTGCCCCAAGCTGTAAAATCCCACAGCATCCTGACTATGTCTTTTTCTTTTAGTCAAGGCCTTCAGATCTATGTAGCATCAGTTAGCATAAAATTAGTCCTTTCACTATCTGACAACATCCTTCTAAATTATTCTTTATTATCTGTTCCTTTCGTCCAGGCTAGAATCAATCTTGAATATAATCAGGATCTTCATAAGCCCCAGTAGCACTGTTGTTGTTAGTTGTGAAGTCATGTTTGACCCATCACGATCATATGGACAACGTTCCTCCAGGGCTTCCTGTCCTCTACCATCTTCTGGAGTCCATTTAATCTCACGCCTACTGCTTCAGTGACTCCATCCAGCCACCTCGTTCTCTGTCGTCCCCTTCTTCTATTGCCCTCAACCTTTCCCAGCATTAGGCTCTTCTCCAGTGAGTCCTTCCTTCTCATTAGGTGGCCAAAGTATTTGAGTTTCAACTTCAGGATCTGGCCTTCTAAAGAGCAGTAGGGGTTGATCTCCTCTAGGACCGACCGGTTTGATCACCTTGCAGTCCGAGGGACTCGCAGGGGTCTTCCCCAGCACCCTAGTTTGAAGGCTTCAATTCTTTGGCGCTCAGACTTTCTTATGGTCCAACTTTCACAGCCATAGAAAGCAGTACTGCAGGCTATTTCTGCTGACTGCCAGCTGCCAGCAGTTCGGTAGTTCGATTCTCACTGGTTCAAAGTTGACTCAGCCTTCCGTCCTCCCAAGGTCGGTAAAATGAGGACCTAGTTTGTTAGGGGCAACATGCTGACTCTGTAAACCGTATGCAGAGGGCTGTAAAGCACCACAAAGCGGTATACATGTCAAAGTGCTATTGCTACAGTATTGCTTATGGTGGAGAATTTGCCATTACAGAACTGTTGATGTGGATTTTAGTGATTTGAACGACTTCCACTCATAGCATCATCATCAATCAATCATCATCATCATGTGGTTTTTTTTATCACCATGCACATGTATACATAATCCAAACTAGACTGTGTTGCTTCTTTGTGTCATAAAATATATGTGGGTATATGCATAATTCTGTTTGTTGTATTTATGTAGTGTATATTGGAGGTGGTGACCCTCTGAGAGATGTATGAAGTGAAATTTAATTTTATGCTGATTAGTGTACATTCAAAGTGACAATAAAGTTATTATTCTATTCTGTTCTGTTCTGTTCTGTTCCATTCTGTTCCATTCCATTCTTATTATTCTATTCTATTCTATTCTATTCTATTCTATTCTATTCTATTCTATTCTATTCTATTCTATTCTATTCTATTCTATTCTATTCTATTCTATTCTATTCTATTCTATTCTATTCTATTCTATTTATTCCATATTCTATTCTATTCTATTCTATTCTATTCTATTCTATTCTATTCTATTCTGTTCTGTTCTGTTCTGTTCTGTTCTGTTCTGTTCTGTTCTGTTCTGTTCTGTTCCGTTCCATTCTTATTCTTCTGTTCTGTTCTGTTCTGTTCCATTCTATTCCATTCCGTTCCATTCCATTCCATTCTTATTATTCTATTCTATTCTGTTCTGTTCTGTTCTGTTCTGTTTCATTCCATTCTGTTCCATTCTTATTATTCTATTCTATTCTATTATGTTCTGTTCTGTTCTGTTCTATTCTATTTTTTACTTGCAACTGTTTACCTCCTGCAACAGTACCTTTGTCACCATCAAACATCAACATCTGCCTACGTCAGGTCCCTGGGAAGGGCTCAATAGGTAGATAAAAATGCCAACTAAGTCTAAACATCTGGGTGACTGTGCAAGGAATAATAATAATAATAATAATAATAATAATAATAATAATAATAATAATAATAGTAGTAGTAGTAGTAGTAGTAGTAGTAGTAGTAGTAATTAATCTTCTTTCCACAAGGTTAACAATTTTGGTGGAAGCCTAGGCTGAAATGCTCTCCCTGCCTCCCTATACTTTTTCAGTAATATTTAGCAATGTTCCTGCTGTTTTCCTTGAATTGCCTTGAGAATACCTAGTGACATATGCTAAGAATTCCACCTTCACCAGATATTTCAGCCTATGCTTGCAAGAGTGTTAAAATATGTTAGAAAAAGGAACAGGCATGCAACTCCAGCTGTCAATGAGTCCATCAGTCTACAGATCTTCATGTGTCAAACTCTAATGTCTCACAGAGTTGCTTTCTCATAGTTATACTTCCTGCCTCAAAATTTATTTATTTATTTATTTATTTATTTATTTATTTATTTATTTATTTATTTATTTATTTATTTATTTATTTATTCAACCTGTGCCTCTGTTAATGCTGCTTTTGCAGCCCTGTGAAAGATCCCATTATTTGGTTAATGCAGCTAAGACAAATGATTTTGTTAATGCTACTAATAACTGCCAAAAGTAATTACAGAATCTTTTTTGGATTAAAATAAGTGGCGAGTAGATTAGAGCTGGGGAAAAAACTATGGCAAGGCTGTATTTTGTTTCCTTAAATGCCTTCCATTTTTCATACGTAAGTCATGTTTTGTTTTGGCTAATTTCAAAGCTTATAGGGCACATCCAATTTCCCAATGCTAATCCCTATGAAGTGGTTTATAATCATGATTCATTTTTATAATGATGTAAACTTGAATGAGTTAATTCCACTCTTTAGCAAGGTTTTAATATGGAAGTTCTTTGCCCCCGTGTACCACCCACTGAATAATACAAATTAATGGGTTTTTTCCTGTGTCAATATTACAATACTGTGGTGTGCACGCTACATTCCACAATAAAACCAAGTTAAGTTCCTTTGAGTTTTTATTTTATCTTAAAGGTCAGCCTTTTAAACGTGTAAGCTGAGAATAAAGATGTGTTCAGGGGAAGACAATTAATATATAATTGAAGGGCGGGGGGGGGGAAACACCCATCACATTATTTAGCTGATATTAAGGTATTCTGAGGACTCTAACTTCAAATTCTGTTAAATATCTAACACTTTATAACCTGGTAGAATATTTGCTTCCAAAATTTGATATGAAGGTGATTTGATCCTGCTGCTCTTCCAAATCAGATTTCAAATCAGTACTGAAATGAAGTGGGGTGGCACAGTGGCTCAGTGGTTAAAACACTGAGCTGGTCAGCTGGAAAGTCAACAGCCCAAGGTTTGAGGTCTAAATGCAATACAAAGGGTTGAGCTTCTTCCTCACCCCAGCTCCTGCCAAAGAGCCGTTTGAAAGCAAGAAAATGTGTGTAGATTAATAGGTAGATTTGATTTAGTGAAAAAGGTTGAATCCATTTAATCTATCTGGTCAATGATTCAAACTGGACCTTACTTGAACAGTAAGAGCATGATTCCAAAGATTAAAGTCTACAAGAGGTGGCATGAAGAAGAATAGATTCATTCTCAAACCCGATAGGGGAAGAAGGAGTCTATAGAAATACTGTATTATGGGAGGCTGGATGTCAGCAATCATAGAAAGTAGTCATATGTTATTGAGTTGAAGCAGTTAATATTGGAGGAATGGCCAAAGGTTTCTCTCCAGTTATAGGAGAGACTAGCTTAGAAAGTAGAATAGAACACAAAGTTGAAAGGGACCTTGGAAGTCTTCTAGTCCAACCTACTGCTCAAGCATTTATACCATTTTAGTCAAATGGTTGTCCAGTCTTTTTTTAAAAGCTTGCAGTGATGAAACACCCACAACTTCTGAAGGCTAGCCATTCCACTGGTTAATTGTTTTCACCATTAGGAAATTTCTCCTTAGTTCTAGGTTGCTCATTTCCTTGATTAATTTCCATCCATTATGTATTCAACTACATGAGGTTTTTGGCTGCAATTGTTACAATTATTACGTATTGCCTATGCAATATTTATAATTATGTGTTTGTCTGCATTGAAGCTTGGTTCAAAGAAAGAGCTAGCACAAGTATTTAAGCATGCCAATACTGTAATATCAAATATAAGCACCTGCTCACTTCAAGAAACAAGCCAGCTAATGTACAGCATACCTGCAGTTACTGAAAACGTTGGATGAAAATTCAACAAATAAGGGAGGGGGGAGCCAAACAATGCTCCACCAAAATGGAAAAGCAGGCTGGAAAATAAAATAAGCATACCAAGATAAGAAGCAAACAAGCTAGAACAGATGAAAGGAAAGAGGCCAAGGAACAAGAAGATCAAAGAATATCTAATTAAGAAATACCAGATAGAAAGAAGGAATATTCAAAAAGCACTGAAAATAATAAATCCACAATTAAAACAAAAACAAACCAGAATCTGCAACCATTGGGACTTTTAACTTTTAATGTTTGAATTTTGAAGCTTACATCTCCACAGAGAAGCATCTGCATGTTCACAAAAAGGCATGAATCAGTACTTTCTCGGCAAAAAAGGTATGAATGTTATGATTCAAGCTATATTTATCCTAATTATGCATACAGATTGCCAATTATTGAAACAGTTAGTTGTTTGCAGGCTCAGACTGTAGCACAGGGACATATTTTAGGGAAAATAAGGGCCTGTTTCTAAATTTCAAAGAGAAAGGGAAAAGCCTTGGTAACAGTATTCACAAAAGACTGGTGCAATGCTTCACAGATCTAGTGTGTTTAATGGAAAATAAAATACATTAACAAATTCAGGATCCCAACATTCTACAAAACCATTTTTTTAAAGTTAATATCACCCATGCATCTTTGCAATTTTAGGCAATTTAAATCTATGCGAGAGAGCTTTTGCAAACATATTTACAATCCAGTAGACAAAAAAAAGAAAAAAGAAAGAAAACAACAACAACTTGGAGCTGTGTTCCATGTGTAGCATACAGAGTTTAGAGCACAAAACTATGTGCTGGAAAATGGGAAGTCTAATTTTGAGCATGGGTAAGTTGTGTTATTTTGGCTCCCCAGTCCCTTTCTGTCAGACCAACCTAACATGCAACATTGTTTTGGGAAAAAATGGGTGCAGACCTCCATATATGCACCTTCAGATTTCAAACAAGAAGAATATCACAAACAACAGATTGTTTTGAAAATAAAATGGTAATGGATTTCCACATATACACTTTCAAATTTCAAAGAAGAAGAAGAATGTAACAAATAATAGGTTATCTAAAAAATACTTTCATAGATAAGTGTGGTTTATCAAGAACAGACATCCTGAATCAAATAGAATTCCATAATTTTTGCTCAGAGTTTTAAATGGGAACAGAAAGAGGCAAAAAGCTATCATAATGGAAGATGTTGAGAAAATCAAAGGGTCAATAAATCTACTTTCCATCTGTAATCCTATATCCAGTTATTTCAAAATACCTCAGTTGAATTTACTGTGACAGTTTATGGAATACAAATGATTGCTATTGGTATTTAATCTGATCATGTTCCACGACACTAACATCTAACCATGCGCAGTGAAGCATCAATTTAATGAATCAGTTGAGAGAATGGAGTGTTTGTTGTCTTCAGATGTCTGCTAAATCACAATTCATGTCATCTATGAAGATATATTGTGTGTCATTTGTGTAGCAGTGTCATTACAGAAATGGTCATAAATTGCATCATTCATGTCAATTTGTGTCATTTCCCAAACGATGTACATTGATGTGAATAAAGAGTTTTACAAATGAGGTAAGTTGCCACCAACTATGTAAAATAACATAGATGAACGTCAACTTAACTAAATACTTAGTGTTTTTCAGATGCAATTTATTTGTCTGCTACTTTGAGAGTAAGTATGAACAGAACTATGGGTCATTGCTTTTGAAGTCCCTTAAAGGAGAACCTGTTGAATCAAATGTTCACTGTGTGTAGCTAGATGTAGACAGAGACATAATTTGTTATCGTTATCTTACCTGGCATAGGATGAAGTATACAAATACTAATAGCACTTAGACTTATATACTGTTTCAAAGTACTTTACAGCTCCCTCTAACCAGTTTACAGAGTCAGCAAATCACTCACAACAATCTGGGACCTCGTTTCACTGACGTCAGAAGGATGGAAGTCAATCTTGAGCCGGTAAGGATCGAACTGCTGGCAATGAGAAGTGAGTTAGCCTGCAGTACTGCAATTCTAACCACTGTGCCACCACATATCCAGTAGATTCCACAAAGTCTACTTATTTCAGGGAAGTTGATGATATTTAGTTCAGGAAAGGCCTAGCTTAATGCCTTCAAGTATGCAAAACAATACAAACTCGAGACCAATCATCAAAAGCACATTCCACTTAAAGACACAAGTTTGCATTTACAAATAGTTTGGCATGCACCATCACATCCACTCAGATCCCAGAACCCAACTGTTTCCTTGACATAAAAATTCTTCCAAACAAACTTTCATACAGAAACAAGCAGAGGGTGTTGATGTCTATGTTTTAGTCACTTTCATGTAGCAAGTGGCAGAATCCTTCAGTACTTTTACCAGCCAACATTCTCATGTCAATCATTCACCATCCAGCACATTGGGTTGTTGTGGGTTTTTTTCTCCCTTGTGAAATCATCTGACTTTGGGCCAAGATTCAGCAGACAGGTAGCTTGTAACCCTTCACTGTTGAAATTAGTATTCATGATATGACTTAAAGTGTGGAGCAAATTTGGAGTTCATTATTAAATGAGGCATATGTTACTACACTCATAACTGATTCAGTTGAGTTATTTTTAGGTTGACCTTTTCGGTATTCATCAAATCAGCTTGAAGCAGACGTTGAGGTACCCTTTTACTATGGGTATAAAAATTCAACGGATAATAGAAACTCATAAGCATGCAGGTGTGCAAGGTTTTTTGGGGGGAGGCCAAGGGATGCTCTCCAGCATTGCAATATATAATAATAATAATAATAATAATAATAATAATAATAACAATAACAATAACAATAACAATAACAATAACAATAACAATAACAATAACAATAACAATAACAATAACAATAACAATAACAATAACAATAACAATAACAATAACAATAACAATAACAATAAGAATTCTATTTCCATCCTTAAGAGTTGTAGGTGTCTTCCTCAATCTTGGGTCCTCTACAAGAGGCCTGGAAGTTTGAGAGTTCTGCAGTGTCTCAGCTGATCTGATTCCTGGGATGTGTTGAAGCCATTTCCCTAACTTATTAGTTAGAAGTCCCAAGTGCTCCCATCACCACTGGGACAATCTGAAATTCCACCTTTATTATTTTTTCATAAAGAATGCAAGACAGTGAACATACTGTATTTAATGGCCAAAGATGCAAAGCAAGAAAAATAATTAGGGGGGCCAGAGGCTAAAACATATGAAGAACAGCTGCAGGAATTGGGTTTCTCTAGTCTAGTGAAAAGAAGGACTAGGCGTGGCATGATAGCACCATTAAAATATTTGAGGGGCTGCCACAAAAAAGAGGGGGTCGTGGGGGATAATAATAATAATAATAATAATAATAATAATAATAATAATAATAATAATAATAATAATAATAATAATAATGATAATGATGATGATGATGATGATGATGGTGGTGGTGGTGATGATGATGATGATGATGATGATGATGATGATGATGATGATGATGATGGAATAGCTTGCCTCCTGGAATTGTGGGTACTCCATCACTGGAGCTTTTCAGAAATAGACTGGACAACCACTTGACCAAGATGGCATAAGGTTTCTTGCCTTGATCAAAGGTTTGGACTAGAAGATTTCCAAGGTCTGTTCCATCTGTATGATTCTATGTTTAAGTTCTATGTACCTTTCTAAGAAATAAAAATAGAAATCTTAATAAAACTCAATACATAGCTCTGCAACCATGGGATCTTGCATGCTTAAAATGTTTTAAGGAGAAATTCTTCTCTTAAACTAACAAAGCCAAAGCTAAAGAAATCAAATGGAATTTAAGTGGGAAAGGAAGAGTATAAAGAAATGGGAGCCATATAACCCCAGGAAAAGCACAGCTGTTTTAAAGAGCTCTACACATATGCTGACGTGGTGGCTCAGTGGGTTAGGGCGCTGAGCTTGTCAATCAGAAGGCTGGCAGTTTGGTGGGTTGAATCCCAAGTGCCGAGTAACAGAGTGAGCGCCTGTTTCTCATCCCAGCTTCTGCCAACCTAGCAGTTGGAAAGCATGTAAAAATGCAAGTAGAAAAATAGGGACCACTACGGTGGGAAGGTAACAGCGTTCCGTGCGCCTTTGGCATCTAGTCATGCCGGCCACATGACCATGGAGACGTCCTTGGACAAGCGCTGGCTCTTCGGCTTTGAAACGGAGATGAGCACCGGTCCCTAGAGTCGGAAACGACTAGCACGCATGTGCGGGGGAACCTTTTCCTTTACCTTTACACATATGCTAAGTTCATGTTCCCAAGAGATGACTTGTTTCCTCTGCACAACCTTGTAGTTAACATGATTTATAATACAATCATGCATAGAATAGAATAGAATAGAATAGAATAGAATAGAATAGAATAGAATAGAATAGAATAGAATAGAATAGAATAGAATAGAATAGAATAGAATAGAATAGAATAGAATAGAATAGAATAGAATAGAATAGAATTCTTTATTGGCCAAGTGTGACACAAGGAATTTGTCTCCAGTGCAGAAGCTCTCAATGTACATGCAAAGCAACAGAGGTCTGGATCCATACAAACAAACCCATAAGACCAATTTTCATAAATTGAATTCCCTACGTGACAATACTATGGTGCTTCACCAAAATTTCTGTTTGTGCAAAGCGTTAAGAGTTGTATCTCTTATGATCCCTTAAGATGAATTTTATAATTTTAATATCCAGTATTTGCAAAAGAGGCCTCCAAATACATCCTTGTCATTTTAAAAAAATCATTAACACTTTAAAAATTAAAATTTAACACATTAAAAATTATTTCTACGTTGAAGTAGAGATCAGTAAAAAAAAACAAACCAAAAAAACCCCATGGACTGGCATTTTATAAAAAGACGATATGTTTCACCATGGGCTCACTCTTTATCCCAAACCTGGGGAGAGGTTAAAACGTAGTTTTAATCTAATACATTTTTATTTTATTTTATTTATTTATTTATTGAATTTGTATACCGCCCTATTCCCGTAGGACTCAGGGCGGTTTATAGGGCAGTTAAAACCATAAAATACAAAAATTAAAATCAATTGAAACAATGAATTAAATTCGAGCCCCAAAAGTAAATCTAAAACCCAATTAAAATTAAAAAAAACCCTCAGTCTGGGCCAAACAGCTCAAAGTTTTCAGGTCCCGGCGAAATGAGCGAAGGTCATTTCAAGGTTGGAAATACAGCCTACTGGTTGCTGAAGGGAATGGAAGATTTTCTGCCACGAAATTCCTTGGAACTTTGAAAGAAGTTTGAAAGAAAGACAGAGTGAGCATATTCCTATTATTTAAACAGGGGGGAAAAAGGAAGTTCGAAGCTTTTTTTGTAAGCAATATGCTTATTATAGAAAAGCTCACCTACCATATGGCTAGTTTATATATACTAATTGCATAAAGTGCTTGTGATGAAACAGGTGCTAAAATAGTGTTTTCACACCCTGTTGTTCATTTACAGTTTCCAGGAGGATTTTGCCTAGACCACAGAGACCTCCTGCTCAGTTTTACAGGCCTCCAGCTGACACTTAAATATCTCCTGCAAAGCCCAGTTCAGCCAGCATCTGGCAATTTATTCTGTCTTTTTATAGAAACTCTCGACGTTTATTTATTTATTTGTATGTTTCATGAAATGGGAGAAAAAAAAAAGAGCAAGATAAAGCTGTAGAAACAAATAACCTCCTGTTGTAAGTGAGTTCTATTATTAGAAACTGGAGAATGCAAGGGGTGATGTTTTCTTTTTTTAATTATAATTTAATTTAATTGAGATTAAATTAAATGATATATAAAGGGACGCGGTGGCTCAGTGGGTTAGGACGCTGAGCTTGTCGATCAGAAGGTTGGCGGCAGTTTGGCGGGTCGAATCCCAAGTGCCGCGTAGCAGAATGAGCGCCTGTTACTCGTCCCAGCTTCTGCCAACCTAGCAGTTGGAAAGCACATAAAAATGCAAGTAGAAAAATAGGGACCACTCCGGTGGGAAGGTAACAGCGTTCCGTGCACCTTTGGCGTCTAGTCATGCGGGCCACATGACCACAGAGACGTCCTCAGACAAGCGCTGGCTCTTCGGCTTTGAAACGGACATGAGCACCGGCCCCCAGAGTTGGAAACGACTAGCACGCCTGTGCGGGGGACCTTTACCTTTACCTTTACCTTTACCTATACCTATACCTATACCTATACCTATACCTATACCTATACCTATACCTATACCTATACCTATACATATATATATATATATATATATATATATATATATATATATATATATATATATATATATATATATATATATATATATATATATACGCGGTGGCTCAGTGGGTTAAGACGCTGAGCTTGTCGATCAGAAGGTCGGTAGTTTGGCGGAAACGACTAGCACGCATGTGCGGGGGAACCTTTACCTTTACTATATATATATATATATATATATATATATATATATATATATATATATATATATGTGTGTGTGTGTGTGTGTGTGTGTGTGTGTGTGTGTGTGTGTGTGTAAATATAGTGCTTGTCTTATGGATACGGAGTGTCAGCCTGTTTTATAAGCAGAGCTTTTGATTGCATCGTGGTGCCTAGCATCTTAACCACAGCCTTGTGAACAGCCTTGTGCTGAAGAAAGTCGCAATGAATTGTAATTGTCGATGGGTTCTCAGACATGCCGAGAAGAGCAACAAAGATGCTGGAGTCTAAAACATATGAAGAACGGTTGCTGGAATTGGGTATGTCTAGTTTAATGAAAAGGAGTAGGGGTGACATAATCTATATCTATATTTCTATCTATCTATCTATCTATCTATCTATCATCTATCTATCTCTTATCTCTGTATCTATATATCTATATCTATATTTGTGTGTAACTCAGATCAAATCAGTAGCCTGCAGGCAGAAACAGAGGTTAACACCCCAACATACAAAGTTTGGGTTTCTCATTGATCTTAAAGTTTGTTTGAAAGAAATTAAAAGTGTTACATACGTACATATGTGTAAAAAATTAAATAAAAACAATGATGAAAGCAACGTGTTAGCTAAATCTATTATGCACCCATTTGTTTCAAGTAAACATTTTATTTGAAGAAACATATGTTTTGTAGATTTCCTGATCTTTTTAGATTGGCATAGTTTTCAAACAAATTAACAATTTTAGATGGAAACTGATGCTCTGAAATAAACTGTTGGATACTAATTACTATGTAGTGTTGGGGGGACTGTTTCTTTTTCCCCTCTTTTTTTTAAAAAAAGAACTAAATTATACTCTAGAAGAGTTTCTAAAAAAGACTCCAACTCTTGATATATAGGTGTGTGTCATGTGTGTGTTTCACTTTGAGAGCGGGCAACTAAATTTCATTTTTGATGTGTGCCGTTGTGCCTACAGTAAAAAAATGACAAAAAAGATTAAATCTGCACCAGATTTGCACCAGAATATATAAGTAATTTGGGTCTATGATGTAGTTATTAATGTTGCACACACTTTGAAGCTTACTGAGGATAAACACTTTAAGACACACATTGCTTTCCATTGCTTTAAAAAGCTGATTCATGAAAGTTAATGTAGCTTTTGAAGCAGCTGCAACTTTCTTTTTTGCAGTGTTGCATAGAAGTCGGGTGGGGAGAGAAGAACTGTATTTATGAAGAGCGGAGAAGAATTGTGTTTGTGGCATGTATGAACCACTATTTTTTTAAAAAAAAAATGTTTGGATATTTAATTTGGTAGCTGGAACAATAAAACGTACAGGACACACACTTGTAGTTGATTGGTTGAAGAGTCTCCTTCATGAGGCAATCTATGTTATGTATCACTCTTTTCCCGCCTTTTTCGTCTGTGTGCTTGGTATGCTGTAAGATTTACCTCATGATCTTTCTGTGTTTCTCACTCTTTTGTCTGCTGTCAATATAAACGATAAATATATTTATATAAAACTACAGGCTCGTTTAAGTGTCTCGGACTTCATTTGGACACCGGCTGTGCAATTCCCTGACAATTTTACACATGTGGACAGTCCCAAATATTTGTAAAAATTGAAGAACAATGCAGGTTTCTCATCATTAGCTCAACAAAAAATATACACATACTAATTGAATTGAAGGGAAACTCATCAAATTTGCACATGACGCCAAACTGACAGGAATAGCCAACACTCCAGAAGACAAACTCAGGATCCAAAAAGATCTTGACAAATTTGAACAATGGGCCCTATGCAACAAAATGAGTTTCAGTGTGGAGAAAAGTGAAGACTTACATCTAGGCAGGAAAAACCAAAGGTACAAATACAGATTGGGTGAGACCTGGCTCAAAAACAGCAACTGTGAGAGGGACTTTGAAGTCCTAGTGGACAATGACTTAACCATGAATCAGCAGTGTGCAGCAGCAACCAAAAAAGCTAATACAATCCTGGGTCGTATAAACAGAGGCATAGAATCAAGATCACGTGAAGGATTATTAATGCTTTATAAAACCCTAGTAAGACCACACCTGGAATACTGCAGCCAATTTTGGTCACCATACCACAAAAAAGATGTTGAGAGTTTGGAAACAATTCAGATAAGAGCAACTAAGATGATTCAAGGCCTGGAGACTAAAACATATGAAGAACAGCTGCGGGACTTGGGTTTGGCTAGTCTAAAGAAAAGAAGAAACAGGACAGACATGATAGCAGTGTTCCAGTATTTGAGGGGCTGCCACCAAGAAGAGGGGGTCATATTATTCACCAAAGCAATAGAGGGAAGGATGAGAAACAATGATTGAAAACTGATCAAAGAGAGAAGCAACCTGGAACTAAGGAGAAACTTCCTGACAGTGAGGACGATTGACCAGTGGAACAGCTTGCCTCCAGAAATTGTTGGAGCTCCATCACTGGAGATTTTTAAGAAGAGACTAGACAGTTACCTGTCTGAAACAGTATAGGTTCTCCTGCTTGAGCAAGGGGCTGGACTAGAAGACCTCCAAGGTCCCTTCCAGCTCTATTCAATTCTAATTTGCAAGACATTTTTGTTCTGATGTTGAATCCCACCACCCCCGTATTGTGACAGATTTTATAACACAAACATTCCAGTTTTCTACACAAGTCTCTCTCTTATCTGGAAACTGTTAAGGCATTGAACACATTCCTTTTAGTCAGGCCAACCCACAAGAAGTGATCACCCCAAAGGGCATCGCTAAATGTCTACGGAGATTCTCAATCATGCAGGTGTCCCAAAGATGCTTTTTTTTTTTCTTGTTTTGTTTTTTCCCTTTGAAGAAACTTCTTGGATGAGACGTAAACGTTCTTCAAAGGAAAAACAAGAAAGCCCACTTGTGGGGGGGGGAAAGCATCTTTGGGAGCACAGGAAGCCAGTTGTCCCAATTTATCGAGTTAGCAGCAGGGCGAAGCAAAGACGTGAACTCAAGGGGGGGGGGCAGGGAATTGTGCCCTGCCTGTTTGCTACAAGCCAGAGTCTCAGCTTTTCATGGTGTTGTGTGAACAGGAATGCAAGGAGAGGAAAAAAAAAACAGTCACATCCATGGCTGTCATCTGTATTCTGCGGAGCGCGCTCGGAAGGATCTGCAGCTGTTAAACTGCATGAATAAAACATGTTGCAATATCTAATTATTGCAGAGCTGTCCCCACTTTTCTCTGACACCTCCCTGACTGCCAGGGGTGAAGGGGGGAGAAATACTTCAGGGTTTCCCTGGGCTGTGCGCTCCCAGCTTCAAGGAGTCTGTAGCTCTTATGGTAATTGCAATGCCCCTCTTTCTGGTGGCTGTAATGATTTACTTCGGGACCGTCTGTGCTACAGGATAGCTTTCTAATAAGGCTAGAGATAAGCTGGCAGGCCTTGGCTGCTGCTCCAGTTTTTGGATGTTCAGCCCACTCGTAATTTAGGCCTGATTTTGAGGGGGGTCTTAAACTCCTAGCAAGCAAACAAGGGAAAGCTAAAACCCCAGGGATGTTTTGATTCAGAAAACAATTTAAAAGACCATTGAAGAGTTTGGAAATATTAGAGCTTAAATGATCTAGGGTGAACACATCCAGAGTATTGTATACCAAGACATATTCAGTAATAATGTCCTTAATTTAGTTTACCTTTGTCCTTTATTTCAGCTGAGAATCCAAAGAGGCAAAGAGCTTTTCAGATAAAGTCTCTCCTTCCTTCCTTCCTTCCTTCCTTCCTTCCTTCCTTCCTTCCTTCCTTCCTTCCTTCCTTCCTTCCTTCCTTCCTTCTTTTCTTCTTCCTCCCTCCATCCCTCTCTCCCCTTCCTTCCTTCCTTCCTTCCTTCCTTCCTTCCTTCCTTCTTTCTTTTGCCTTCATTGTCTGAATTTATTCCTGAATCTGACTCTAAAGACTTCAGATAAAGGGATTATGCTACAATAGTATGTAGCAATGCTTTAAAAACAAGTAGATATTATATATATAAAGAATAGATAACATTGACAGTGATTAGCTGTGACAATTAACTGGGATATCTATCTTCAATTGTAGCTTAACTTATATGTACATTATAAGGCACCAATCTTGCATGGACAATTATTTTGTACACAATTCCCTAATTTAGCAATGAATGTCCCAGTCTTCCACAATTGCGAGCATCATAATTAAATGTTCTTCTCCAGGTTGTTTTCCATTCACCTCCCAATTGTTAAGCGTATGAAGAAATCAATACTCTCTCTGTGTGTCATCATTTCGAATTGATCCATGTTCCTCTTCTAGAAAGAATTAGAAATGCAGATTTGTTCAGATGCTCATGGAATGCCAGATGGCTTCATCCATCTATCCTTAGGGTTGTTTCTTCCTATATTACACATGTCTCAGCTGAACTTTAATCTATTTCCATGATTTTGCAGGGCTTTGCACTCATCCAAGATCACACTGTGATCAATTAAAATGATAGGAAACATGTGGCGGGGGGCTGAATCTTTCAAGTATTATTCTTAAGTGGAACTTCATTAAGACGATGCCTTATGCTTCTGTTTTCTCCTCATTTTGCTATAAAAAATGTTCAGTTATTATATGGAGCAATTTGGGTTCCATGTCATAAAATCCATGTTATGTCAAAATTGAAATGTTAGATGGTTATCACCTTTCCTTTCCTTTCCTTTCCTTTCCTTTCCTTTCCTTTCCTTTCCTTTCCTTTCCTTTCCTTTCCTTTCCTTTCCTTTCCTTTCCTTTCCTTTCCTTTCCTTTCCTTTCCTTTCCTTTCCTTTCCTTTCCTTTCCTTTCCTTTCCTTTCCTTCCTCCCTCCCTCCCTCCCTCCCTCCCTCCCTCCCTCCCTCCCTTCCTTCCTTCCTTCCTTCCTTCCTTCCTTCCTTCCTTCCATCATTTCTTCTTTTTTCCTCTCTTTCCTCAGCATGGTCAAACCTAATTATTTCTTCAGTGGAAGGCCACCAAGGTCATTAAGTTAGAAAGTAAAATTAGAAAGTAAAAAACAAATCTAGAACAAAGCAATGTTCACACGTGTTTGTAGCAAAACTAAGAAAACAGCAGAGATGTGTCCATGTTGTCACCGAGCATTAAACTCAGCCATGGGTAATTATTATGGACATTTGGAAGAAAAAGTTTATGTTTATGCTTATGTTTATTGGACTTATACACCGCCCTTCTCCCGTAGGACTCAGGGCGGTTCACAAGGTATTTAAAATAACAATACAAATTACAAAAGTTAAGAACAATTAAAATAATTAAATTTAGTCCTTGAATAAAATAAAACCCCTGTTGAACTCCAATTAAACCCAATTAAAATAAAATTAAAATTAAAATTCTCAGTCCTGGCCGGAAAGCTCAAAGAGCCAGGTCTTCAGGTCCCGGCGGAATGAACGAAGGTCAGGTGAGCTTCACCTTAAGGTGCCAGACTAGAACAAGAGCTCCAGTGAGAAAAAGGATCTGCCTCCAGTACAATGTTTTGGGAAATGTGGCCATGCAGAAGATATGAATATATAGAGAGAAGATTTCAAGAGTCTGAAATCAATTTCCTCTCTCTTCTCCAAAAAAAACCACAATAATACATATAACCAGACTCAACTCACAAACTGCAGTTTGGTATAAATCCTACCTCAAATTCGTTACGTTTTAATTCAAATCATGTCCCTGTTTACATGAGTTCTATATATTCCACATCATTTAAAGCAAATCATGCAAACCTGAAAGATTTTACAACAGAAGTTGGAAAGGACCTTGAAGATCTTCTAGTCCAACCCTCTACTCAAACAGAAGACCCTACACTATTTCAGACAAATGGTTGTCCAGTCTCTTGTTAAAAACCTCCTGTGTTGGAGCACCCACAACTTCTGAAGGCAAGTTCTTCAACAATTTTCACTGTCAGGAAATTCCTCCTTGATTCCAGGTTGCTTCTCTCCTTGATTAGTTTCCAGCCATTCCTTCGTGTCCTGCCTTCAGGTGCTTTGGAGAGTAGCTTGACTCCTTTTTTCTATGTGGCAGCCTCTCAAATATTGGAACACTGCTATCATGTCACCCCTAGGCCTTCTTTTTATTAAACTAGACATATCCAATTCCTGCAACCATTCTTCATATGTTTTAGCCTCCAGTCCCCTGATCATTTTTGTTGCTCTTCTCTGCAATCTTTCTCAAGTCTCAACATCTTTTTTATATCATGGTGACCAAAACGTGGAATGCAACATTCCAAGTGGGGTCGTACCAAGGCATTAGAAATTGATCTGCCTAATGTGAAAAACCCCGGCCAGAAATTTTAGAAAGAACTGAACTGCCTGTTATAAGGGCCTGCTTGACATATTGTTCAGCAGTCCATGGCATTCTGCTTTCTGTTAGTCAAGAATGTCCTTCTACTGTTGCTTATCCATACTTCCCATCCAGGAAAAGTCACTGTGCATTCTCTACGTACCTAAGTGTGCTGTATTCTGAACTGCACCTAACAGCTCTTATTCCCAAGATACATTTCTTTGCTAGTGAGACTCAGTTACATGCCACCATTCTCTCCCTGTTCTGTTGACAAAGGACGGTCTATATCCCAGTAAAGGAAATTAGAATTCAGCTACAGGCAGAAGAAAAAAAAATAGCCTGTGGAGGGTTATAACAACTTACAAGAAACTAGCAACATTGCAAAGTTTGCAAATGGCAGTGTTCTGTTCCAGCCTAAAACCGGCCCTGTTTGTGTGTCAGGGACAACCCCTTTTTCCTTTTTACAGTCAATAGGCTGGAAAAACCCAACCCAAATTTATTTACAGTTCAAACAAAAAAGCAACATAATATTTCCTTCAGTAAATGAATCAAAATATCAAACAAGAGTCAACAAACAAGAGTTAAACAGAAGTATCAAGAACAGACCAGGATTCTCTTAGAATGTCTCCAAACGGTTGCCTTCAGCAACCAGCCCCACCTACACCTTTCCCTTTTATTATCAGTCCCAAGGCGTGGCTTCTCACTGCCTTCTCCTCCTCTCACTGAGTTGCCTCATTGATTTTCTCTGCTCTGCTCTGCTGGATTGCCTTCTGCTTCTAGCGTCTCTGAACAGATTCAGCTGTGACTCTTCTGAGTCCGACACCTTGTACTCACACAGCTGAGCCTCATGAGGAACACAACTGGAGGGGCCAGGCTGAGAGTCCTGCAGTGCATCAGAGCCTCCCTCTGACACCAAAGGCTCTCCAAATTCCTCCTCCTCGTCCTCCTCCTCCTCCTCAGATTCATCGGACTCAGCTGCTGGGAGCACAGGCTGACACTGAATCACAACAGGCAATAAGATTAGCTAATAGGCTAATCTGTGATTCGTTCAACCAATGCTGACAAGGAAGCCTACATTTTGTCACATCATTCAGCTGAAATGTCTGGTGGACATGTATGTGCAGGCCCAGGAGATTGGGAGGATCCTTGAAGCAGCTGAGTGAAACACGATAATAATGCACAGTTGGAGGAAAACTCTGACCCCAGGTATCATGCAGTGGCTGGAAACAAATCAAGGAGAGATCCAAGTTAGAACTAAGGAGAAATTCCCTGACTTTCCTCCAGAAGCTGCCTTTTGCACTTGACCAACTGTCATTGTGGGTGCTTTCAACATTGTAGTTTTTTAGAAGAGATTGGACAACCAATCTCTTCCAACTCTGTTGTTATTCTGTTATAAAACCTTGCCCTGAAAGGTCTCCATCATCCAGTAAGAGCTGAAGAAGCTTCTTGGATGAGAAGTGAAACGTCTTCCAAAAAGAACAAGAAAGTCCAGGTGCCTCATGAAAAAGCATCTTTGGGACAAACTTGACCTGGATGACTTGAGAACCTCCATAACATCTTGCCCTGAAAAAAAAATCTGTCTTTACAACTTTGAATGGATCCTTTATAGATGTAATGAAAAGGCTGATCAATACAGTCCAGGTTCAACCAGGTTCAGAAATGAAATGCATGACAAAGCCATTGTAGTATTTAGTTTTCTGCCAGTTTTTTCTTTTCTTTTTACAAAGTTTTAGATTTTTCCTTTTCTCTCTGTGTTCCTTTGTGTGTATGCATGCACAACACATTTGTCTTCTAGGAGCTTTGGCTTATTCAGTTGTGATACATTGCCACATTCTTTACCAGTGCTGTTTGGTAATAGAACAGATCCAGGTGTTATTCTATAGGGTTGAAACACACATACCAGGGACTGGTCTCATGTGTGCTTGAACTTTAGATAACTACAGACAGTACATTAGATTTGGGAGCCATCAAACCTTAGTGGTGTGCAGAAAGGAAACGGCTTTGGCTATGAACAGTGGCTATGAAATAGGACACTTTTTGTAATAGTGGCAAATATCTGTAGCTCAGGTGTAGGATGAAGGTGAAGGTTTGTTCTCTGAGCTTGTGGGTTGGTTTCTGAACATTTCGTTAAACACCTGACCCATCACAAGACCCATCACAAGACCCTCACTTGACACACCCACACCTGAAGCCCTTATAAACAGAAGGACACCAACACTGACATCCCTAAACTCTGCTGAAGATGTTACCTAGCCTGGTAATGAAATGTTTGGAAATCAACCCACAAGCATGGAGAATGAACGTTCACCCAGGACTCTTTTTGCTAAATATTTGTTAGGCTAGCTGAACAGTTTCAATAACACTCTGGGAGACAGTCTTGATTAACCCATTCTATACTGTTGTCAAGAACATGTCCATGAAGCCACCAGATGTCAATCTTAGAACATAAAAGAATATAGAATAATAGAGTTGGAAGGGACCTTGGAGGTCTTCTAGTCCAATCTCTGCTTGAGCAGATGACTCCATACCATTTCAGGCAAATGGTTGCCCACTCTCTTTTTGAAAGTCTTCAGTGATGGAGCACCCGCAACTTCTGAAGGCAAGTTGTTCCATTGGTTGAATTGCTCTCGCCATTAGGAAATTTCTCCTTAGTTCTAGGTTTCTTCTCTCCTTGATTAGTTTCCATCCGTTGCTTCTTGTCCTGCCCTCAGGTGCTTTGGAGAATAGCTTGACTCCATCTTCTTTGTGGCAGCCCTTCAAATACTGGATCACTGCTAACATGTCTCCCCTAGTCCTTCTTTTCATTAGACTAAAGGTAAAGGTAAAGGTTCCCCCGCACATGTGTGCTAGTCGTTTCCAACTCTAGGGGCCGGTGCTCATCTCCGTTTCAAAGCCGAAGAGCCAGCGCTTGTCCGAGGACGTCTCCGTGGTCATGTGGCCGGCATGACTAGACACCAAAGGCGCACGGAACGCTGTTACCTTCCCACCGGAGTGGTCCCTATTTTTCTACTTGTGTTTTTATGTGCTTTCGAACTGCTAGGTTGGCAGAAGCTGGGACGAGTAGCAGGCGCTCACTCTGTTACACGGCACTCGGGATTCGACCCGCCAAACTGCCGACCTTCTGATCGACAAGCTCAGTGTCCTAACCCACTGATCCACCGTGTCCCTTATCATTAGACTAGACATACCCAATTCCAGCAACCGTTCCTTATATGTTTTAGCCTCCAGCCCACTAATAATTTTTGTTGCTGTTTTCTTTACTCTTTCCAGAGTCTCAATATCTTTTTCGTATTGTGGGAAGCAATACAAAAAAGGAAAAGTTAAGAAAAAAATTTTAGTTGAGCCAGAATGGAGATATCTATTTTCTTTGTCTAGATTATAGGTTTGGATGGGATAGCTCTTTACATGTCATCTGACTGGAAATCCAGCTTCCCTAAATATTAGTGATGTTAAGAAGAAGGCCAGTGTCTCAAAAGCTACAAGATTCTGCAGCCCTTTTACTACATGTTCCTTGAAAGCATAAAGGAAGAAGCTGCTGTAAAGGAGCTAATACAGGGATCAATAGGTTAGAACAGGCATGAAAATGTGAGCTTTTTCCTCTGGTTAAACATTTTAGTTCCTATGACTGAACTCTGTGTCTTTTATTAAAATAAACACATTGTGTCTGCAGATGGGAAGGTTTTCGGTGTTTGATATGGACATGCCTTTCTGAAATCTTTACATAAAAGCCATTGATCAGGAGCACTTCAGCCAAACTAAAGCTTTCAGCTCAGGTTGGTTAACAACTGACACAACAAAAGAAATATCTGACAGCTTGTCATGATGCCACCAGAGGAATGGAGAAGATTCCTCTACACCCTTGGCTTTGAAACTCCTCTGAAGTTCTAACTCCATGATACATGAATAACACCAGTTGTTAAAAGATTTATGCCATTATATGTGCTTTTTCTGCTGTTATATCTTTATTTACCAATTCAACCTTCTCTCTCTCTCTCTCTCTCTCTCTCTCTCTCTCTCTCTCTCTCTCTCTCTCTCTCTCTCTCTCTCTCTCTCTCTCTCTCTCTCTCTCTCTCTCTCTCTCTCTCTCTCTCTCTCTCTCTCTCCCCGTCTTTCTCTCTATATCTCTAAAACATAGTAAAAAAAAAATTAAAAGGTTGAAATGCATTCAAGGATCTGGGACAGGCAGATCTTACTGTCTAATAATATTAAAGATGGCATCACAGGATGTAAGCTGTTCCAAATAAAGCTGCTTTTTGCAATTGACCGACTGTCGTTGTGTCAATGCCGGTAGTGTTCAAGTGGTGCATCAGTTGTTTTGCACCCAAGGGGCCTTATTGGTGAAATCTTTGCTTTCTTTTGCAACAGTCATTCTACATCTATTTGCAGATAGTTGTGTTTTATTATCTTCTCCTGTTCTTTCTTTTCTGTTTTGCTCTCTTCAGATACTGCAACATCCACGATCCAGCCTTTTTTGGTCTTAACAACATTTATGAAGTCTGGGGTGTTGTGTGGCACACACACTTGTCCGTTTCAATTCTGAAGTCCAGAGCACTTTGGTTTCTTTGTATTCTATCACTTGGTCTGTTTTGTGGCCCCACCAGTTCATGCTTGCAGGCAAATGGCATTTCTTGCAGATATTCCAGTGTATCATTGAGGCTAGCTTGTCATGCCATTGTTGGTAGTTAGTCTGTGCAATCTTTTTGCAGCTGCTAATCAAGTGGCCAAGTGTTTCTTCAGCTTCTCTGAAGACACAGCATTTGCTCTATGTTGCTTTCTTTTCAATTCTGGCTTTGTATGCATTTCTTCTTAAGGCTTGATCTTTCCATTTTTCTCTTAGCTATTGTCAGGTTCTGTTTTTATCTGCTTTGCCTATGGCGAGGTAAAGTATTACAAGGCCCATGTTTCTTTTCTGTTCTCCGTTTGGTCTTTCTTGTAGGACATTCTTGGTATGTTTGGCATTCAATAAGCCACCATGATGTGCTCCATGATGCATCTTCTTCACTGTCCTTCAGATATTCTTCCAACGTCTGCTGTGCTTACAGAATTCCATGCCCACCTATTTTCCTTGGAAAGTAAAGTCTGCCAACATCCACTGCATGGATGAAGGGCAAGACTCACTGTCATTCTTTTGCTGGTCTTCCTATCCAGGGCTTTTAGCTCTCCTTGAGTCCAGCCCACTATTCCAGCTGTGTATCTAATGATTGGAATTGCCCAGGTGTTAATAGCCTTGATGATATTTCCTCCACTGAGTTTGGACTTTAAGAACTTCTTCACTCTCCTGTGCCTGACATTGCCGGCTTAAAGAATGCCCAGGTATATGTAGTGATCGACTTCATTCAGATTCTTGATGTTACTTCCATAGGGCGTGTTTGATTTATTATTATTTCTATCATTATCTCCTGCTTATTGTACCAATGCGCTTTCCTTGGCAGTGCTGTGGAGATAGCTTGCCACTCTTTCCTCCAGAAATATCTGTAAAGCAGAATTATGTTTCCTGGAATTATTGTTCAGAAATAGCATTCCCCGTGGGAAAAAATGGTTTTATTATTTGATTTGCATGTGTCTTCCCTCTAGTTATGGTAAACCTTGGTGAGGTCACACTTGGAACACTGCATCCAGTTTTAGTCTCTGTGATTTTTAAAAAAAGATGTTGAGACTCTGGAAAGAGTGCAGAGAAGAACAACAAAGATGATCAGGGGACTGGAGGCTAAAACATATAAGGAACGGTTGCTGGAATTGGGGATGTCTAGTTTAATGAAGAGAAGTACGAGGGGTGACATGATAGCAGCCTCCTATTACAGAGTTTTATCATTATTTCAACTTCAGTTTCATTTTTGCCCAGAGAATATCGGCATGTTCCTCTCTGTCTAGTTTAATGAAAAGGACTAGGGGTGACATGATAGCAGTCTTCCAATATCTCAGGGGCTGCCCCAAAGAAGAGGGAGTCAAGCTATTCTTCAGAGCACCAGAAGGCAGGACAAGAAGCAATGGATGAAAAGTAATCAAGGAGAGAAGTAACCTGGAACTAAGGAGAAATTTCCTGATAATTGGAGCAATTAAACAGTGGAACAACTTACCTCCAGAAGTGGTGGGTGCTTCAACACTGGAGACTTTCAAAAAGATACTGGACAGCCACGTTTCTGAAATGATGTAGGGTTGCCTACTTGGGTTGGGTGAAATTACTTGTGAAATTCCCAGGTTGAGAGTGTACTTAGCTTCCCCACCCAGCTCCAACTCCTTAACCAGTACACCACGGCTGCAATTCTGATGTGCTTCTGCTGAATGATAAACTGCCTGTACAGAATTGCTGTTCAGCTTCTGGAGCAGGTCACAAATAATCATGTTTTATTGGTTTGTCGATTCCAAGTATGCTTTTGCAATGTTCTGGGAGTGATGATATTAGCCTTCAGACTGCAGGAAGCTTCTGGTATTAAATGAGAGGAGAAGAGGATTTAATATGTTCAGATTTGAAGGAAATGGATTCTCAAATTATAAATTATCAAAGTCAGAAACTTCATTTTACACTTTGTTTTCTCATCCCTGATGGGGACTCTCTATTAAGCTTTGCACCTGTGAGTATACATGTCTACAGTCATTTCCACTTTGATGTCCCAATCTTATCTTCAGGCACAATCCAATTTGTAAATCCTTAAGTAGAGGAGAATGTGGGAATAAGGGGAGGATTAGAGTAAAGCAAGCATTAAAGTGAGTGCTGTAGATGAGAATCTTCCCTCTCTGAGAAGAAGAAAGTAGAACTGTGAATGGAATGGAAGATGGATTGATGAAATAGTTTTTGTCCTCTTCCTAATGATGGCTGGATTGTGACTTAATGACCATTGCAGTATCCTTGTGGTCGCGTGATCAAAATTCAGGCGCTTGACAACTGTTCATTTTTATGATGGTTGCCATGTCCTGGGGGTCACGTGATCGGATTTTGTGACTTTCTGACCCAGTGGGAGGGTGTCAGAAGATTCACTTTGCAGCCGCATCCCTCACTTAACAACTGCAGGCATCCACAAAACAACCGTGGCCCAAAAGGCCAATAAAGTGGGGCAAAAATCATTTGGCAAATATTTCATTTAGCCAAATAAATGTTGAGTTAGGGTTGATTGGAAACTGAGCAAAGAGAGAAGCAACCTGGAATTAAGGAGAAACTTCCTGACAGTGAGGACAGTTAACCAGTGGAACAGCTTTGCCTCCAGAAATCATGGGCGCTCCATCACTGGAGGCTTTTAAGAAGAGGCTAGACAGTCACTGGTCTGAGATGGTCTAAGGCAAGGGGTCTTCAAATCTGGTCCTTTTATGACTTGTGGACTTCAACTCCCAGAATTCCTCAGCCAGCAGTGCCTGGCCGAGGAATTCTGGGAGTTGAAGTCCACAAGTCATAAAATGGCCAAATTTGAAGACCCCTGGTCTAGGGATTTCTGCTTGAGGAGAGGGCTGGACTAGAAGACCTCCAAGGTCCCTTCCAGCTCTATTCTATTCTGTTCTGTTCTGTTCTATTCTATTAGGGTTGATTGTAACTCAAGGACTGCCTCTAGACAGGCTTTTCCAACAGTGGATCAACCTGTTCTGTTCCAGCCTACAACCGGCCCTGTTTGAATGTCAGGGACAACCCCTTTTTATAGTCAACAGGCTGGAAAAACCCAACCAAATTTATTTACAAAGAAATCAAAAGTTCAAACAAGAGTTAAACCAAAAATTTCAAACTAGAGTTAAACAGGAATAACAGACCAGGACTCTAGCAGAAGATCTTCAAACTGTTGCCTTCAGTAACCAGCACCTCCCACACCTTCCCATTTTATCTGCAGTCCCAAGGCATGGCTTCTCATTGCCTTTTCCTCCTCTCACCTAGTTGCCTCATTGCCTTCCTCTGTTCTACTCTGCTGGATTGCCTCCTGCTCCTAGCGTCCCTGAATAGATCCAGCTGTGACTCATCTATGTCCAATACCTCATGCTCAAATGGCTGAGTCTGATGAGGAACGTGTCTGGAGGGGCCAGGCTGAGAGTCCTGCAGTGCATCAGAGTCTCCCTCTGACACCAAAGGCTCTCCAAACCCCTCCTCCTCCTCCTCTTCAGAATCATCAGACTCAGCTGCTGGTATCACAGGCTGACGCTGAATCACAACACAACCATCCTAGAACCAAACGACTTGAAGGTCCTTCAGAATTGTTGCAGGAAAGGTTCATCAAGGAAATGGCCAGGAATATAGGTGAATTTTACTATCTTTTTGATCGCTTCCATATTAGTGAATGATACCATCTCTAGTGGGCTATCAAGCTGGCACAACTGTACCAATGAAGGATCAGATCTCACCGTCCTTTTCTCCAGGCAACAAATAACTGAGAAAGCTTTCCGGACTGCTTGGTGATGCTGTAGAGATAGCCTCAGACAGCTCTTTGGAGATGTTATATTGGATTTATTATTATTTGACTTTTACTGCCAGTGAGGGAGAAAGTTTATGGAGCTTTCTGCTTCTGGTGTTAGAATAGTTTTGTTGCCCTTGAGTACAATGTACAACGCTTGTGTTTTTGTGTACGAGTCAGAGGGTAGAAGCCAACTGTTGCATCCTTCAGGCAACGGCACGTCTCAAAACTCACTTCCAACTGCTATTAAAAGTTACACAGGCAGGGAAAGAATTTTGTATTCAAAAGTGTCACCCTTCTCCCAATTTTGCATTCCATTTTGCGAATGTTGGTGGAGCTGACACACACACACACACACACACACACATGCATATGTTGATGCAAAGATGGAAATGCATCCCATTAGGAGGAAATTTTCAAAAAATAGGCAGATTCAAACTGGAGGGGGAAAGAGGACAGAGCAAAATATGGATTCCTAATATCAGAAAATGAAGAAAACCAAGGTGGAAATGTTAAGGCACAGTGATAGCAAATATTCTTCATGTTATTATTTGTGCTATAGTACTGTACTGAATATACTTAGTAATTCAATAAGCCTGCGTATATATCTGACACAAGGGACGTGGTAGCTCAGTGGGTTAGGACGCTGAGCTTGTTGATCAGAAGGTCGGCAGTTTGGCGGGTCGAATCCCGATTGCCGCGTAACAGAGTGAGTGCTTGTTACTCGTCCCAGCTTCTGCCAACCTAGCAGTTCGAAAACACATAAAAAATGCAAGTAGGGACCACTCCGGTGGGAAGGTAACAGCGTTCCGTGTGCCTTTGGGGCCATAGTTCCCCCACGCTGGCTCAGGAATTCTGAGAGTTGAAGTCCACAAGGACTAGGCCAGGGGCAGGCAACCTTGGCTCTTTTATGACTCGTGGACTTCAACTCCCAGAATTCCTGAGCCAGCCATGCTGAGGGGAAAGGGAGAAGTTTCCAAGCTGAGCCACGCTGGCTCAGGAATTCTGGGAGTTGAAGTCCATGAGTCATAAAGCGGCCTAGGCCTAGGCCAGGGGTAGGCAACCTTGGCTCTTTTATGACTCGTGGACTTCAACTCCCAGAATTCCTGAGCCAGCATGGCTCAGCTTGGAAACCTCTCCCTTTCCCCTTAGCATGGCTGGCTCAGGAATTCTGGGAGTTGAAGTCCCACAAGCCATGAAGGGGCCATAGTTCCCCCACGCTGGCTCAGGAATTCTGAGAGTTGAAGTCCACGAGGCCTAGGCCAGGGGCAGGCAACTTGGCTTTTTTATGACTCGTGGACTTCAACTCCCAGAATTCCTGAGCCAGCATGCTGAGGGGAAAGGGAGAAGTTTCCAAACTGAGCCACGCTGGCTCAGGAATTCTGGGAGTTGAAGTCCATGAGTCATAAAGTGGCCTAGGCCTAGGCCAGGGGTACTTCAACTCTCAGAATTCCTGAGCCAGCCATGCTAAGGGGAAAGTCTTGAAGTTGAAGTCCACGAGGTCTAGGCCAGGGGCAGGCAACCTTGGCTCTTTTATGACTTGTGGACTTCAACTCCCAGAATTCCTCAGCCAGCATGGCTCAGCTTGGAAACCTCTCCTTTTCCCCTCAGCATGGCTGGCTCGAGAATTCTGGGAGTTGAAGTCCATGAGTCATAAAAAAAGAGCCAAGGTTGCCTACCGCTGGTATAAGGCAAGGAATTCCTTGAGACCCTCTATGGAAGTGAAAATTAAACTTTGAAGAAGTTGCATAAGGAAGAGGATCTATATGTTTGGATTTGGGTGTTGGAGAAGACCCCTGAGGATACATTTGACAGTCAAGAAAGCAAACAAATGGATCATCCATCAAACAAGTTCTCACTCAAGGCACACATGTCCAGGCTTAAATTATCCTACTTCAGAAAAATTATGCAAAGAGAAAGCTCTAATGTTGGGAAGGAAAGAGAAGAGGATGGCCAGATGGATTCAGTTGTAATGGCAATGAATACAACATTTGTAGACCAGGTGAGGGAGAGATTGTCATGGAGAGAATCTACCTTGGGGTTGCTAAGGAGTCAAAAATGACTCAATGCCACATAATCAACCAATCGTTGACATCAGTGGGATTTTACATAACACTGAAATAAGCCACTTGCTTTCGTGACACAGCTTTGTAGAAAATAGTCAAAATGGTCTGCTCTTTATTGCAACAAATGAAATGTCTTAGTTGAAAATAGACTCCAGATAAGTTCTTTGTGTAATTCTAATCAGCCAGATCCCATTTCGTGTTTTGTTCTTCTTGTTCCTTTAGATATATTTTCTCCCAAGAGCTTTGTAAAGTGGTCCTTTTACCAACATTTAGCATTGTAATGCTCCTAACAAGCTGCAAGAACGGCAGAACTAATGCATCAGAGGAGTTAATTCTAAGTGCACCCTAAATGATGCAATGAACGTTGGCATCTCACACCAGGACAAAAATGTGTCTGCAGAAAAGACGAAGCACGGGGGACTGAGACTTGCTATTATTACATCTCCAGTGTTAAAACAGAATTATGTGTGAGTGATAACCAGCAGACAGAGGTACAAAAAAGAACTAGGGCTTAAGTAATGTTGCATATCACCCCGTAATTGTGATAGAAGAACTCTCTTGGACCATGTTGCGTGTTTCCCCAAGGGATTAACCAGATACCTCTAGCAAGTCTACAGTTAGGATATGAATGCTTTCTCTCTCTTTTTCTTTCTTTCTTTCTTTCTTTCTTTCTTTCTTTCTTTCTTTCTTTCTTTCTTTCTTTCTTTCTTTCTTTCTTTCTTTCTTTCTTTCTTTCTTTCTTTGCTTTTTCCTCTTTTCTTTCTTTATCTCTCTCACTCTCTCTCCCTTCCTTACTTACTCTCTCCCCCTTCCTTCCTTCCTTCCTTCCTTCCTTCCTTCCTTCCTTCCTTCCTTCCTTCCTTCCTTCTTTCCTTCCTTATGCTCCTTCCTTTTCCTATTTTCCCCACAACAACGGCCCTGGGAAGTGGATTGTGCTGAGTTGAGTGACTCACTGTGAAACACACACAGAGATTATTTTGGAGAAGACTTGTTGGAAGAGCAATATTCTTTCAATTTTACATCATAATAGACTGAAAACAGATGTGCATCATGTGGTCTGTTTAAATTGCTTAGAAAGCAAAGCAAAACAGAAGATATGTAAGTCTGGCATAAGGGACTCACTCGAAACTACTCAAGCAAGTTGAAGCAACTATTGCTTGTTTCTGAAAGATTGTCTTCAAGGGATTGTGTGTTTATACTTTTCTAGTACAGCACACCAATCATGTACGTAAAACTGTGGGACCTGCTATGAATTTTTGTGGGTCTTACATCTACCATTTTAGAACTATTTTAATAGTCTCCCTGTCCAGTTTACATGACAAAAATAGTCTTCCAGCTTATTTCTTTATTCTAATATCGGCCATCCTCCACCAACAGTAATTTAAGATGTCAGTGGCAGCAACATTCATTTTGTCAGCCCCTAATGGATTTCCAATTTAACCCGCTCTTGTCTTATATGAATTGCTCAACATATTAAGCACTTTTCATCGTAAAATCAATAATGATATTCTTTTATAAAATTGTATTGTATTAGTTCGCAGGCCGAGCTAAACGTTCTATCGTTATGTAACAATTGAACATTTAGTGGTTTAAATCATAATCGATCATTAGAGATTTATTTTGTCTCTCAACAACTATTTGTAAACATTACCTTCACTTTTTTCCCCTCTATGTCTTTATTAGCTTCTTGTCATTTTCAAACACTTTTTTTTTTGCCATCTTTGGCTATCCCTCTCTGAAGTCCTGCCAGCAGCAATTTCATGAGACCAGCTGGGGAGATGTGATATGTCAGGAAACCATAAAAGAAACAAAATCATACATTTTTTAGTACATATCTGTTGCTAGATATGATATCTATATCTATATCTATATCTATATCTATATCTATATCTATATCTATATCTATATCTATATCTATATCTATATCTATATCTATATCTATATCTATATCTATATCTATATCTATATCTATATCTATATCTATATCTATATCTATATCTATATCTATATCTATCTATCTATCTATCTATCTATCTATCTATCTATCTATCTATCTATCTATCTAGAGATAGAGATAGATAGAGATAGATAGATAGAGATAGAGATATATAGATATATAGATATAGATATAGATATATAGATATAGATATATAGATAGATAGATGATAGATAGATAGATAGATAGACAGATAGATGATAAATAGATAGATAACAATAACAATAACAATAACAATAATAACAACAACAACAACAACAATAACAATAACAACAACAACAACAACAACAACAACAACAACAATAATAATAATAATAATAATAATAATAATAATAATAATAATAATAATAATAATAATAATAATAATTTTATTTGTATACCGCCCTTCTCCCGAAGGACTCAGGGCGGTGAACAGGGCAATACATGTTAAAAGACAAGAATACAAAAATTAAAAGAGATTAAACAAGATGCCCAAGAACTATAACAATAAGTTAAATACATAAAAAGCAATAAAAACCCAAACCCATCGCCCATCAGGCCAGGCTGGCTTGTTCAAACAGGTAAGTCTTTAGGTCGCGCCGGAAGGAGCGAAGGTCGGGCGCCATCCGGAGCTCAACTGGCAAGCGGTTCCACAGGTCTGGCGCGCCCACAGAGAACGCCCTCCCCCTGGGGGCCAATAACAATAACAACCTCGACAACTTTATTTATTTATTTTTTATTTATTTTAATCCCATTTATATCCCGCCCTTCTCCGAAGACTCAGGGCGGCTTACAATTTAAGCACAAATCAATGTGCTTAGCAATAGCCTTCATTCTATGTATATGCCTGCTTATTAGGGCTTTCGGGGGGCCCCCAAGCGGCATTATTACAAAGTCAGCTTATTGCCCCCAACAATCTGGATTTAAGACTTATGGACTTCAGCTCCCACAATTCCTGAGACAACAGCCTTAGAGCAAATGTGTGTCTGAGACTGTTCCCCTGCACCTCTTTCCAGTTTTCCTATGCAAAGCATTGCCTTAATTCACAACTTTCAGATCTTGCCACTGTCATTTGCTGCTTGAGAATAAATACAAGGGTGGAAAAACCCCGGTGATGCCTTGATCGGAAAGCAAATTAACTTCAAGAACACACTAGAATACCATCACGTTATTAACAACAGTCTTGCTGGACTGAGAATTGCACTCCTGTTTGGAAGCTGCATTTTGCGCTGACAGAAGACAGAATTCTTTGACTGGGATGTGGCTGACAAGTGAAAGAGAAAGAGGAATTAAAGGGCAGATTATACGTGCCGCTCATAAAAGTATGAATGTTATTTTTTTTTATTAGAAAGTATATCACCATGCACAAGGAAAAAAAACAACCAAAAAACGAAGAACACTAGAACTCACAATTCCAGAATATTAACTGTGGTTGCTGTAGGGCATGTTTTTTGTTCTGAGGGGTAAGGAAGCTCATGTTTTATGTGGTCTACACCAGGACTTTTCAACCTTTTCACCCATTGTACCACTTTTAGGATATGGCAACATCCGAGTACCACCAGTCGCCTAGCAAGGTGTCAAAAACTTGATGACCCAAAAAATAAAAGGAAAAAAGTGATGAAGTACAGGTAGTCCTCGACTTACAACAGTTCGCTTACTGACTGTTCAAAGTTACAGTGGCACTGGAAAAAGTGCCCCCCACACCACAGTCGAGCAAGACACCTACCTGCCCGCCCGGCGGCGCTCTTCCTCCTGTTTGAGCTTTTCATTGTTGTGAGTATTTTCATTGAGGATTGGCAGTGGGGGTGGGGGATGGGTTGTTTGGTTTTTATTCCCCCCCTGTCTTCTGGGTGGTTGCAGCAGGTTTTGGTCACTTCACATAACCCTGGGACACTGTGACCGTCATAAATATGAATCAGTTGCCAAGCATCTGAATGTAAAACGCAAGACCCTGGGGATGCTGCAACATTCCAGATGATAGGCGCTTCTTCTGCGCTCAGAAGCACCAGGATCAGTGCTGAGCTCCAGCTGGAGCCAGGCGCTGATCCTGGTGCTTCCGCTGAGCCCTGATAGCCCTGCAGCTCCAGCCGTCTCTCGCTCAGGCTTGTGAGGTGCTGCCACCGCTTCAGCTCATTCCCCTCCCCCACTTCCACTTTTCTAGGATGGTCATGTACCACCTGCCAGGTGCCAATGTACCACAGGTGGTACCTGTACCACTGGTTGAAAAGCCCTGGTCTACACAACTGAACTGGATGTAGTAGACACTGACAAACCCCGAGGGAACCATTTTCCATAGAGATATACTCTTCGGAAGGAAACTGCCATAGCAGAAAATCTAAGTATGTAAAACTACCAAGGATGCCAAAATGGAAATGTTTAATAAGTTCTTTGGGATTCAGAAAGCAGATGTTTATTTATGAGCCCATTTAGTCTTGTGGTTAAGGCACCAGGCTAGAAAACAGGAGACAGTGAGTTGCAGTTCTACCCTAGGCATGAAAGCCAGCTGGGTGACTTTGGGCCAATCATCAGGAGACTGTGAGTTCTAGTCCTGCCTTAGGTGTGAATGCCAGCTGGGTGACTTTGGGCCCATCACCAGGAGACTGTGAGTTCTAGTCCTGCCTTAGGCAAGAAAGCCAGCTGGATGACTTTAGGCCAATCACCAGGAGTTGGTGAGTTCTAGTCCCGCCTTAGGTGTGAAAGCCAGCTGGGTGACTTTGGATCAATCACTAACAGATTGTGAGTTCTGTCTTAGGCATGAAAACCAGCTGGGTGACCTTGGGCCAATCACCAGGAAACTGTAAATTCTAGTCCTGCATTGGGCATGAAAGCCAGCTGGGTGACTTTTGGGCCAACCACCAGGAGACTGTGAGTTCTAGTGCTGTGTTAGGCATTAAAGTCAGCTGGATGACCAATCACTGTCAGGCCAACTCACCCCACAGATTGTTGTAGGAAAGTTAGTAGGAGGAAACGGGGCTGGATATATTTGCCACTTTGAATTGTTTATAAAAAGCAATACAGGGGGGATATAAATTAAATAAACAAACAGATGTTGATATTGAATGAGAGCTGTCCTTGACAATTGATAGAAGCTGGTCCAACAGCACCAAGACTGTTAAAGAAGGGTGACACTCCAAAAGTCAGGGAGCAAAGTTTCCTTCGGCATAACAACTTCAGTTGTATAAGACAAAGATCTTGGGAAATCTTTACAGCAAAGTAGGGAAAATATTTGTTTGATTCATTCCATAGTTGATTTTTTTTTTAAAAAAAGCAAAAAGCAAAAAAAAACACAAAAACCCACCAACTACCAACATACTATTTGTGTGACTTGATTGTTATTTCCCCAAGTAGAATCAGGAAGTTAGAAAAGAGGATGGGGTGTGTACACACTATTTCAAGGGTCTTCAAACTTGGCCCTTTTATGACTTATGGACTTCAACTCCCAGAATTCCTCAGCCAGGCACGCTGGCTGAGGAATTCTGGGAGTTGAAGTCCAAAAGTCATAAAAGGGCCAAGTTTGAAGACCCCTGCACTATTTGGTTCGTGAGGACACAAACTGTGTAGTCAATATCATCAAAGTCAAAATGAGAGCCACAGCTGCCCAATGTAAGCCTCATGAAACATGTAAAAAGGGAATAAAGTTTAATTACACTATAATGGCCACCACGTTGCCTGTTTTTTTTTGCTTTTGCTTTTTTGTTTTTTACTCCATAAGAATAGGACTGTGTGTATCTTGCTGCTCCTGATAGCTACTGCATTTGTAGTGAACAACCCAGAAATTAAGAGAGAGGGAGAGAGAGAGAAAGAGAGAGAGAGATACCAGCAACTGCATCAGTTTTGCTCCCCTCTCTGTTTTAACAAACACAATATTAAGGATGGGGTAAAGAGTGTATTTTAACCAGTTTCAAAAACAGACTTTTCCAGTTCCAAAAAAAAACAGGAGTGGGTTTTGCTAATCCTCAAAGATCTGTGAGCTTACAGAATAGTGTGTGTTGTGATTCAGGGTCAGCCTGTGGGTTCGGAAGTTGGGTGGGACGACTCAGAGGAGGAGGAGGGGGGTGTTGAAGAGCTTGCTGATGATGGCCTTGAGGCTCCGCAGAGCCCTCAGCCAGGCCCCTCCCACCTGGTCACGACGGAGACCCAGCTATGTGAGCCTGACAGCGTGGATGAAGATGACCCACAGCTGGCCCTGTTCAAGGACGCCTGACGCAGGAGGCAGTCAATCAGGAGTAAACAGAGGAAGGCAATGGGGCACCTCAGAAGGAGGCAGAGAGAAGCCACGCCCTGAACTGTATAAAAGGGGAATGCGTGGGAGGGCTGGTTTGCTGAAGGCAACCGCTTGAATAGCTCCTGTTTCATAGCTCCTGTTTCATGGTTGGTGTCTGTTTTATGTTAATAAATTTGGCACGCTTTATTCCAGCCTCTTGCCGTTTGTAAAGGGGTTGTCCCTGCTTTTTCTGCAGGGCTGGTAGCAGGCTGGTACAGAACAGTGTGATTGCAGGCAAAGACTTCTCTCTTGAAATAAATGGCTCTTATTAAAATCAGATAGGGATGCTTAGCATTATGTTTCCAAACGTCTAATATAGATATTAATGATATTGCAGCATCCCATTTAAGCTGGCCACGGTGATGAATAGTTTCGCCAGGGTGTTTCTTGCTAGCAGTATTTATTTCTGGAAGTCATCCAAAAATTCTCTTTTCTAAAGCTTCTAATAGTTTGTTCGGATAGGAGTGAACGCCTCAGCAGATCTGTGGTAAATATTAAGATTCGTGTCAAATACATACTAGAAAATAAGAGCTTGGAGACTTTACCTTTTCAGCCAGGAAAAAAAAAAGATTGGCCTTTGAGTGGTGATTTAGGCTAAGATATCTACTTATCTACTCACATTTGCATACTTTCAAACTGCTATGTTGGCAGGAGCTGAGTCAAGGAACGGGTCTTGAACCTTGGCTATCAAGCTCAGCAACTTTAACTACTAAGCCATCGCACCCCTCCCCACACAACATCAGAAAAGCACCACATAAAACAACGAGAGCTTTAGAAACATGAAAACATTAGGCATTGAAACATTAAAATTAACAACAACAACAACAAAAAGAAATTAAATAAAAAGGGACTAATACATAAACGAGGTGGTGGTGAGATCTTCTCCTTATCTACTGACCTCCTCCAGAATGGGGTGTCATTACTAGAGCACATGTACATATTGAGGAGATTTGTCTTCTTTTTATAACAATAATACAGTTGGAAGGGACCTTGGAGGTCATCTAGTCCAACCCCCTGCTCAGGCAGGAAACCCTATACCATTTCAGACAAATGGATGTCCAGTCTCTTCTTAAAAACATCCAGTGTTGGAGCATTCACTGCTTCCGGAAGCAGGTTGTTCCACTGGTTAATTGTTTTAACTGTCAGGAAGTTTCTCCTTAGTTCCAGGTTGCTTCTCTCCTTGGTTAGTTTCCATCCATTGCTTCTTGTCCTACCCTCTGGTGCTTTGGAGAACAGCTTGACTCCCTCTTCTTTGGGGCAGCCCCTGAGATATTGGAACACTGCTATCATGTCACCCCTCGTCCTTCTCTTCAGTAGACTAGACATACCCAATTCCAGCAGCCATTCCTTATATGTTTTAAGCCTCCAGTACCCTAATCATCTTTGTTGCTCTTCTCTGTTCCTCTCTGTTCTCTGCTCTTCCTGGAAACGTACAGATGAGTTTGCCATTGTTTTCCTCTCACTTCTTGATCTAGCTTGTAGCTACTTCTCTCTCTAGTTTGCAGCTTTTAGATTCCCATCTAAGTCCTAACCAGACCCAACCCTGCTTAGCTTCCGTACAGCCGTCACAATCACCAAGATGCTGCTGCTGCTGCTGAATATGGATATGCATAAATGGATACACATGTGTGGAATCAGCTCTCTCTCCTTCAGTTGTCTTTTTCCAATCCAGCTCCAGTTGTGCTAAAAAAAAATTAAAAAAATGCAAAGCCAGCTTGCTCAGAGATGCTTCTCTTTGGGTGTGGTGATTTGTCACTCAGTAATGGAACCCCCAGATTGCTCCACTTTTTTTTAATTTAAATGAGCAACTGTTCCTTGTTGCTGCAAAAATCAAGAGGCGCTGTACAGCATATTGAAATCCCAGATGTTGGGTGGAGAAAAAGCAGTTAGGGAAAGTTATACTTGGAGGGTGTTTTTTTTTTAGAAATTTCTGGATGGTTCTGTTCTGGAAGCTAAACTAGATTGTCCTCTCATCCAGTGTGGTTCTCTGATTTTTGAATTGTTTCCACATGAAACCACATCTAAAGTTTACTTAACGTTGGATGCATGTTGCTTTAGTCCCATATGGAGATGACTGCAGGACGCAACAGGCATCGAATGCTTCACTGATAAACATATTTGTAACTCCTTTGTAATTTTTGTATGGGTTATAGTACATTCAGAATCTGCAGTTATCTTTCCCAGTGTTATCTGTAGAAGATATTACTAGCAAGATCTCATATTTTGTATTTGTAAGAATAGAAGAGTGTTAGGGGAGGATAGCTGATCTGCTCAATGGAGAATGATATTAAAATAAGAAAGAAGGGGGGTGGGATACAGGAAATCCAGTGTTCAGAATCTGAAAGCTTCTCATATTTTCCAAAAGGCATGCTTCCTAAAGCTCACAATTACTTCTACGGCACTAAAACTCACTTCGATCTAGAAGCTAAGGTTATCAAAGATATCTGTACAACGAGATTTGTTTATCGTTGCAATATGAAACCCCGTTTGTTTGTTTTAAAAAAAAATTCTTTTCAACTGAATATAAAAAGCCTTTATTTTCCTGGTTAAAAATATTAGAATGCCAATCACAGTACTCATATACTCTACCCATAATTCATTAATGCGAAATGAAATTACATTTATCCAGGCTTGTCTAATTAAATAACCGAATGCTCCATTGAAAAACTAAAAATGGAAAACCCACAACATCACCAAGCAAACAGATTATGCTACACTGTTCTTCCCAAATAACACTTTATGAGTTCAAAATGAATTTTCTAGATTGACTGTTACAATCAGATGTCATCCAGACAACATAACTATGGTAATAAGGTTGCATGTTTGAAAGGTAGCTGAAGCCGTCACCATTTTAAATCCTAATAAAAAAATATATATCCATAAATCGAGGCAGGGGGTAAAAACAACTTCCCCCACCCAAATATATGTTGGCAGTTGTTACATGGTGTGCCAGTTGTTACATGGCACACCATGAGCCATGGTGGCGCAGTGGTTAGAATGCAGTACTGCAGGCTAATTCTGTTGACTGCCTGCAGTTCGGCAGTTCGATTCTCACTGGCTCAAGGTTGACTCAGCCTTCCATCCTTCCGAGGTTGGTAAAGTGAGGACCCAGTTTGTTGGGAGCAATATACCAAATCTGTAAACTGCTTAGAGAGGGCTATAAAGCACTGTGAAGTGGGAGTGGTTGTTGTTAGTTGCAAAGTCATGTCCGACCCTATGGACAATGTTGCTCCAAGCCTTCCTGTCCTGTACCATCCTCTGGAGTCCCTTTAAGCTCACGGCTACTGCTTCAGTGACTCCATCCAGCCACCTCATTCTCTGTCATCCCCTTCTTCTATTGCCCTCAACCTTTCCCAGCATTAGGCTCTTCTCCAGTGAGTCCTTCCTTCTCATTAGGTGGCCAAAGTGTTTGTTTCAACTTCAGGATCTGGCCTTCTAAAGAGCAGTCAGGGTTGATCTCCTCTAGGACTGACCAGTTTAAATGTCTTGCAGTCCAAAGGACTCGCAGGAGTCTTGTCCAGCACCATAGTTTAAAGGCTTCAATTCTTTGGTGCTCAGCCTTTCTTATGGTCCAACATTCACAGCCATACAGTGCAACTGGGAAAACCATGGCCTCAACTATACACACTTTTGTTGGCAGGGTGATGTCTCTGCTTTTTAGTGTGCTGTCTAGATTTGCCCTAGCTTTCCTCCCCAGGAGCAAGTGTCTTTTAATTTCTTGCCTGCAGTCCCCATCTGCGGTGATCTTGGAGCCCAGAAAAATAAAATCTGTCACTGCCTCCATTTCTTCCCCATCTATTTGCCAGGAATTGAGAGGGCTGGATGCCATTATCTTGGTTTTCTTAATGTTGAGTTTCAAGTCAACTTTTGCACTCTTTTTGTTCACCCGCATCAAGAGACTCTTTAGTTCCTCTTCACTATTGGTACTTAAATATCTCTTAAATCTTGTATCAAGGATGAACGTTTGGCAGCTACGTGCCTCTGCATTTCAACTTGCTTTTAGATTGGGGGGAGGGAGGTGTTACTTTCAAGTGGGTTAGATAGAGAAAGAAAACTTCTACAATTCCTCTGAAGACTGTGAGAGCTTGAAACCTTCTCAAGGACACCATAACAGGTGTGGGTTTGAAGTAGACAGTTCCCATAATACAGTGAACTTGTTTATTTGGACTAGATTATGTAAGTTGTTGGGGGCTTGGCTGGGAAAATTATTTAAGTCTATGAATTGGTGTTGGAACCTCAGAGTGAGTTTTGCTTCGACATTATCACGTAATATATTCAATAAACAGTGAGATTTTTGGAGACGGAATGAACCTGGAGTTTTATTTAGATTCTCGAACTGGTTTCTCTTTTTACTGACTTCAGAAGGATGGAAGGCAGAGTCAGCCTTGAGCTGCTTAGGATCGAACTGCTGGCAGTTGGCAGAGTTAGCCTGTAATACTGCATTCTAACCACTGTGCTGCCACCACGGGTCTGCACAATTTTCTGATGCAGCCATTGCACAAAGTGGCAAGTCACACAGCTACCCCATAAGTCAACCCCACCCATATTTTAACACTCTTCTTGCTTTATCATGTACACATGACACCCTATCTTGTTCCCACGTTAAATATGATTTATTTATCCTTGGTTTATAGCATGAATTTCAATCCTACTCTTTTGACATACTGCTGTCATTACCATATAAATCTCTCAAATACTCATTTCAGCATTCCATCACCTCTATTTCACACACACACACACACACACACACACACACACACTCCCCACCACATTTTATTGCGTTATATTAAATTCCACGCATTCTGCCATAAGCATTTTGGCACTTTTTTATCCACTTCAAAAACAAAATTTTATTTTCGTCAGTTTGATATGTATTGTTTTTCCTCTGACTTTTGATCTTAACTTTGACTATTCTTTGCAACTGTTTATACTCAGTATGCAATATTTTTTTTAATCCTTATTTTTTTCCAGAATTCATTCCCTTTGATGCATTACACACACTTCCTTCACTTTATTGTTAGATCAAGATCCTTTTTCATGCATCTTTTACTATATATCACTCCACTTCGATAGCATTCAATAATATAATTACAGGATTTCCAGGCTATTCCAGTCCCTTTTCATATAATTTTTTCTTCGTTTCTATTTTCGATTCATCCTTTGGGGAGTTTAAATTACCTTTTTTCCATATTAGATTCTCATCATCCCTTCCCATATTATTCTACTTTCTCCTTTCTTCCATGACCATTTTTTTATTTGATCCTTGACACTATCTCCAAAATAGTCTGTCCTACATTTAGCACTCCGACGATGATGGTGGTGGTGATGGTGGTGATGACAGAGATGATGATGGAGAAGGGAGATGAAGAAAGTGGAGGGAAGGAGAAGGAGAACGAGGAGGTGGAGGAAGAGGAGAAGGAAGCTTAGGGTACAAATGTTCTACAAATACTGTATAGTCCATGGTGTTGTCTGAGGAGCTTGGTTGTTTTCTTGCTTAATCAAGTAAAAAACAGAGAACAAACCTGTTTCCCTTCTAAATAATAATAATAATAATAATAATAATAATAATAATAATAATAATAATAATAACAACAACAACAACAACAACAACAACAACAACAACAACAACAATAATAATAATAATAATAATAATAATAATAATAATAATAATAATAATAATAATAATAATAATAATAAAGTTGGAAGGGACCTTAAAAGTCCCTATATCATTTCAGACAAAGGGTTGCCCAATCTCTTCTTAAAAACTTCCAGTGTTGGAGCATTTACAACTTCTGGAGGCAGGTCATTCAACTGGTTAATTGTTCTAACTGTAAAGGAAGTTTCTCCTTCGTTTTAGGTTGCTTCTCTCCTGGATAAGTTTCCATCTGTTGCTTCTTGTCCTGCCTTCAGATGCTTTGGAGAATAGCTTGACTCCCTCTTCTTTGTGGCAGCCCCTGAGATATTGGAAGACTGCTATCATGTCTCCCCTAGTCCTTCTCTTCATTATACTAAACATACCCAATTCCAGCAACCGTTCCTTATATGTTTTAGCCTCCAGTCCCCTGATCATCTTTGTTGCTCTTCTCTGTATTCTTTCTAGAGTCTCAACCTCTTTTTTACATCGTGGTGACCAAAACTGGATGCCGTATTCCAGGTATGGCCTTACCAAGGCCTTGTAAAGTGGTATTAACACTTCACGTGATCTTGATTCTATCCCTCTGTCAATGCAGCCTAGCACTGTGTTGGCCTTTTTGGCAGCTGCAGCACATGGCTGGCTCCTCTTTAAGGGATTGTCCACTAGGACTCCGCGATCCCTCTCACAGTTACTACTGTTGAGCAAGTTACTACCTATATTATACCTGTACATTTGGTTTTTCTCGCCTAAATGTAGAAACTTACTTTTTTCACCATTGATGTTACATGGTTACAAAATGTCTGCAAGAAAACAGCCATGCTCAGAGTGCACTAAGGAACTCAGGGTTAAGTATGAGTTCTTTTCCTGTTTTTGGCCTTAAGTATGCAATCTTTCTTAAAATGAGAAAATCTAGCTGGCATCCAATCCAACAGCCAGCAGCAATGGGAATCTGCTTTCAGTCCTGATGGAAAAACCTCTACTGAATTATATTTTCAGTAGATTTGAAGAGCTTTTTGTGGCCATAAAATTATGAATGATTTTATTGTTCCAGGAACCTTTGGCTTTGATTGATTGGGCAATCCGTGTTCCTCTTTTCATGTGTGTTTGTGCATTTGTGTATGTACAACATGTATTTATCTTTGGTTTCTTCTTACTTTATTGTACACCACCCAGATTCATTAATAAATGTGACTAAATGGGTAGTGTTGTGATTCCTTGCCAGTCAGTGGATCCGGCAGCTGAGTCTGAGGAATCAGATGAGGAGGAGGGGCCTGGAGTGACATTAGAGTCTGAGGAAGGCTCTGAGGAGCTCCAAGACTTACAATCTGATGAGGAGCCTGGCCCCTCTACTCATGCTCAGGCTGAGACACCGCTGTGCTGGGAGTCTGAGTTAGACAGTGATGAACAACAGCTGGGACAAATCCAGGATGCACGAAAGCACAGGCAAGAGAAGCAAGTAGGACAGAGGAATGCAATGGGGCGGCTCGAAAGGCAAAGGAGAAGTCATTAGGAAAGCCACACCTTGGCTGAATTATAAAAGGGAAGGGGTGGGAGATGCTGGTTGCCAAAGGCCACCGTTCGTGTTGAGCATCAAGTTTCTGTGAACTGTGTTTGTTTGCCTTGGACATTGACTCAGGTCTGTGGATAATAAAAGAACTTGGTTATAGACACTAAGTTGATGTTGCATCTAATTACGGCGGCAAAACTTTTATAGTTGTGCAATATTGGAAGAAGGAGGAATTGCCGACTATAGAAGAGTGGACTTTGAAAGTTTCCAACTTGGCGGAAATGGCAAAGATTTCAGCATAGTTGAAAGACCAATCGCAACAGAGATATATTGTGGAATGGAGAAGATGGATTGAATATATTCAGAATAAATATGGGACTAAAAAGTTTCATTTAGCATTTGAATAAGTAGTGGATTTTTATGATGTATGATTAGTTATTTGTTATTTTATTAATATTAAGACTATGGAGAGTTAAAGTCCGGTAGAACTTAACGTTTTATTTTTGTTGTTAGCATATTTTAGTTTATGTTTGTATTATTATACCCTGTATTAAGCTCTGGGAAGTTGGGGAGGGGGGAGGGGAGGGGAGGGTTGGGGAGAGGGGAGGGGGAGGAGGGAGTTTATTGTATTTAAAAATTGTAAAACCTTTTAATAATAATAAAAAAAAAGAACTTGGTTTTTTTTCTTGTGGTTCCTGCCTGTTTCTTGGAAGAGGGCTTTCTCCTTGTGAGCAGAACCAGGACTCACATAGGCTGGGACAGAACATGTAGATAGGTAATTAGGAAGTTTTATAACTTAACAGAATCCTAAGGATTGCGGAAGATAGGAAGTGCAGTACTGGGAAGAAAAAACAAACAAACATCCATTTGTATATAATTAAGAAAAAAACTAAAGTATCATTGCTTTGCTCTTTTAAAACTTTTGATTATCTTAAAAAGTATCTCCTAGTTTCATGGAAACCATGTGATTTATGCTTCCAAACATTTAACAGCATGTGTTCACATCATTAACGTACATAATTGCCGGAATAATCAGATGGCATGTGAAAACTCAGAAGCATTTGTTTTCATTTGTTTATTCTGTTCAGCTCTCTTCACAATAGTTCACATTCTGTTGCAAAACAATTACAACATATGTAGTTCATACGAAGGTTACTTATCCACTTGTAGACACAAATATTGACTGCATATGGAGCATGTTTCCTTTTATTTCTGTACAATTCGTTCTCTTTAACTAGAATAGGTGCACATTTCAAAGCAAGTAACCAGCTCATTGTATTGTAGTGAGACATACCTAACAAGAGAATGTCCTTGGTTGTTCTTTAGAATTTGTAATCAGTATCCAACCGAAGGAGGAAAATATTGAAAAGGTGGCATCTATTTCTTCTTTTTTCTCAATAGATCCTCCTCCTCCTCCTCCTCCTCCTCCTCCTCCTCCTCCTCCTCTTCTTCTTCTTCTTCTTCTTCTTCTTCTTCTTCTTCTTCTTCTTCTTCTTCTTCTTCTTCTTCTTCTTCTTCTTCTTCTTCTTCTTCTTCTTCTTCTTCTTCTTCTTCTTCTTCTTCTTCTTCTTCTTCCCTACACAACTTCATTCTTCTCCAGATCTTATGAATTTCTGTGGGTTCTTACCTTCTTTCTCTGTGTGTCTCAAGCATAAGGTATCCATCATTATCAAAAGGGTAGAAGGCTATAAGGCTCCTTTCGTCGCGATCTCAAGACGTTTTTGTTTGTACAAGCCGGCCTAGCCTGATGGGGGATTGGTGGGGTTTTTTATTCTTGTATTCTTAATATTATCTTTGGGGTTTTATAATTGTAATATATCAATTGTTTTAAAATCGGGCAATTATTTAATTTCCTTTTAATATTTGTAACTTTGTATTTTATTCTTGCCCTGTGAACCGCCCTGAGTCCTCAGGGAGAAGGGCGGTATAGAAATATTATTAAAATTAAAAAAAAAAATAAAGGTAAAGGTTCCCCTGCACATGTGTGCTAGTCATTTCTAACTCTAGGGGCCGGTGCTCATCTCTGTTTCAAAGCCGAAGAGCCAGCGCTTGTCCGAGGATGTCTCCGTGGTCATGTGGCCGGCATGACTAGATGCCAAAGGCGAACAGAACGCTGTTACCTTCCCACCGTAGTGGTCCCTATTTTTCTACTTGCATTTTTACGTGCTTTCGAACTGCTAGGTTGGCAGAAGCTGGGACGAGTAACAGGTGCTCACTATGCTACGCGGCACTCGGGATTCGACCCGTCAAACTGCTGACCTTCTGATTGACAAGCTCAGTGTCCTAACCCACTGAGCCACCGTGTCCCTAGAAGGCTATAGGTCTCCATAAAACCAAACCAAACTTCTATTTTGGTGTCATCAGATGAAAATGATTTAACATATTGTCCTTAATCACTGCACCTCATCATTAAGAAAAAAGATTGTGTGTTTTATTTGTATATTTTACTCCTACATCTCAATAAAGTGCCAAAAAAAACCCCTGTTCATTTTCATTTGGAAAATATCATACTATATAACAGATGCCAGGCATAATTGAAACGTCAATGTGGCAAAAAAATCTTTGCACATTAACAATTTACCCTCCCATTCTTTATGCATTAAACTAAATACACACCCCCACACACCCCCACACACAAACACTTGCTGTCCAAACTCATCCTGGTCATAAGCAACATCCTGATCTTGGATGTGCTATGAGAATACTAAGAATCTATCTTCTAGCAAAGCCGTGTTTCTGGATCTTCTATGAAAGCAGAATAATTTATATCTTGACTATATATTGATTCCAAGCCCCAAATACAGTAAATAAAATATCCACTGTAACTTGATAATTTAGGCCACTGATTGCAGTACTTTAAACCCTCCCTCCCTCCTCCACTTCATTCCCTCCTCTCCTCTCCTTCCTTCCTTCCTTCCTTCCTTCCTTCCTTCCTTCCTTCCTTCCTTCCTTCCTTCCTTCCTTTCTTCCTCCTCCCCTCCCTCCCTTGCTCCCTTCCTTTCTCTGTCCCTCCCTCCCTCCCTTCTTCCCTCCCTCATCTTCCTTCCTTCCTTCCTTCCTTCCTTCCCTCCCTCCTTCCTTCCTACCTACCTTCCCTCCTTCCTTATCCTTCCTTCCATAACCTTCCTTCCTTCCTTCCCTCCCTCCCTCCCTCCCTCCCTCCTTCCTTCCTTCCTTCCTTCCTTCCTTCCTTCCTTCCTTCCTTCCTTCTTTCCTCCCTCCCTTATTCTTTCTTCCTTCCTCCCTCCTCCACTCCCTCCCTTCCTCTTCCTTCCTTCCTCCTCCCCTCCCTCCCTTGCTCCCTTCCTCTCTCTGTCCCTCCCTCCCTCCATCCTCCCCTCCCTCCCTCCCTCCCTTCTTCCCTCCCTCCCTCCCTCCTTCCTTCCTTCCTACCTTCCCTCCTTCCTTATCCTTCCTTCCATAACCTTCCTTCCTTCCTTCCCTCCCTCCCTCCCTCCCTCCCTCCCTCCCTTCCTTCCTTCCTTCCTTCCTTCCTTCCTTCCTTCCTTCCTTCCTTCCTTCCTTCCTTCCTTCCTTCCTTCCTTCCTTCCTTCCCATGGACTTCCAATGAAGCTCAAAGTGGCTTACAACAGCAAGCAATGCTCAAACATTAAAACATTAACCACCACAACTAATAGAACAGCACCATTGTATCCGAAGGATCAAGTACAACACCCATTGCATAGCAGGGAGGCCTTCCATTACCGTCACATGTGTCTGGACTAGTCTTTACTATCGGGTTTACTGTGAAATTAGGGCTGATACAGTTTATCTGATCTTGTAAAGTATCTGCTCTTTCCTTCTGTGCAAAACAACATCTTCTGTGCTGCATTTAGCATAAAGTTAATTCAAAATACATAAAGGCTGGTTCCATAAGTTTTCCATCAATGTTTTTGTTTTCTATTCATTCCTGAATGATAAATAAGCAGGAGCTGGAGCAGCCGTGGAAGTTCACCACAGTCCCCTTTTCCTAAATATCGGTTAATGACCCGTCCTTGACAAAATTTTAAATACCTTGTTAATTTGTTCATAGTATGGCTTAACTGCTGCCCGGAGTAATTGCTAAGCTGTTAATTATAGAACGTAATCATTGGTGTTTGTTGGTCAATTGGAAATTATTTGTTTTAATTCCTTAAATTATGAATGACTCAAATAAAATTAACCATATTTTTTTTAATTGCAAGAGAAGCAATGATTAACTGAATACAAGAATGGTCCCACTTCTGCATTTCACCAATAGTGGGGAAACCACAATTTCAAGTAGCATATGTATCATCGTTAATAGACAGAACAAATTGGAAATGAATGTGAGCTTATCATTTTGCAACATCGGTTCAAAAAAAAAAGAATTATATCACAAGTAAAAATTTAGGCATTTAATCCTCATCTGAAATGACAATAATTTACAATTAACATCAACATCATCATCATCATCATCAACAACAACAACAACAACAACAACAACAACAACAACAATAATAATAATAATAATAATAATAATAATAATAATAATAATAATAATAATAATAATAATAATAATAATAATAATAATAATAATAATAATAATATGGAAGGGACCTTGGAGGTCATCTAGTCCAACCATCTGCTCAGGCAGGAAACCCTATATCATTTCAGACAAATGCCTGTCCAGTGTCTTCTTAAAACCTTCCAGTGTTGGAGCATTTATAATTTATAAGACATCTTATGAAAAGAACCAACCAGCAGTGATAATAACAGTTCTTGTTTCTTATATAAATATTCAATAGCTTCATTTCTGTGCTAAACAATTCTTCTATATTTCTCTCCTCTTTGTATAGAAATCTATTTGCTTTTTTTGGGGGGGAGGCACAATGGGGAAAAATCAGAATAACACAGAGTTTTGATGAAATTCAGTTGGCAAAATAGAGGGATCTTGCATTAATCCTGGTTTCAGGAAGCCCAAGTGATGAGTAGGACTTCTTTTTTTTATATATCTTTGCTTGCGTAGCCCTCCTGTAGCTCATCTCCGTTTCAAAGCCGAAGAGCCAGCGCTTGTCCGAGGACGTCTCTGTGGTCATGTGGCCGGCATGACTAGACGCCAAAGGCACGCGGAACGCCGTTACCTTCCCACCATCGTGGTCCCTATTTTTCTACTTGCATTTTTACGTGCTTTCGAACTGCTAGGTTGGCAGAAGCTGGGACAAGTAACAGGTGCTCACTCTGTTACGCGGCACTTGGGATTCGACCTGCCAAACTGCCGACCATCGGATCGACAAGCTCAGCATCCTAACCCACTGAGCCACTGTGTCCCTACATGTGTGTATGTGTGTGTGTATGTATGTATATATGTATGTATATGTATATATGTAGAAGACAGTAGGGAATCAATCTGTGCTCTCTCTTACATGTATATCTATATGTGTGTGTATATATATATGTGTGTGTGTGTGTGTGTGTGTGTAAATTTTTTGGATTGCTAACAAAGAATTAAAGGTTGACTGATATGCATTTCAAACTTATTTGTTCTCATCAGTCAGCCATACCCTTCTGAGATTTGAACCTGGGTTAATTGCACAGTTGTTTTAACCTCTAGGCCACAGGCTCCTTCTTTCTTTGTTAGCTGAGAAGCAAGGGAGATATGTGTTAAATGTTTGTTAAGTATTTAAATTACCTTGCTAGTCCCCAAACATGGGACAAATCTTATTTCCTGTTTCAGAAGGGTATGGCTGACTGATGAGAACAAATAAGTTTGAAATGCATATCAGTCTCCCTTTAATTCTTTGTTAGCAATCCAAAGAATTTACACAAATATGAGCTGTCACTACTGTGACCACTGCATATATATATGTAGGAGTAACGTTTCAACGGAATCCCATCCGTCATCATCAGGCTGGTGGCTTCAGCTTCCTTCTTCTGGGAGAAGCATGTGGCTGTTTGTTCCTCTTTTTTAAACTGCCAGAGGAACAAACAGCCACATGCTTCTCCCAGAAGAAGGAAGCTGAAGCCACCAGCCTGATGATGACGGATGGGATTCCGTCGAAACGTTGCTCCTACACCTTTAGTTCTACGTGGGGAAAAAACCCGAATGACCAAAGATCCACATACGAACACCCACGAAAACCTCAGAAAACATATATATATATATATATATATATATATATATATATATATATATATATATATATATATATATATATATATATATATATACATATATATGTGTGTGTGTGTCTGTGTGTGTCTGTGTGTGTGTGTGTGTGTGTCTGTGTGTCTGTGTGTCTCTGTGTGTGTGTGTGTGTGTGTGTGTGTGTCTGTGTGTCTGTGTCTGTGTGTCTGTGTGTCTGTGTGTGTGTCTGTGTGTGTGTGTGTGTGTCTGTGTGTGTGTATGTAAGTATATATGTATTATGTATATGTAGAAGACAGTAAGGAATCAATCTGTGCTCTCCCTTACATTTCAGTACAGAAATAATAAGTAAATCTTCTCCCTCAATGAAAGTAAGCAATGTGGTATATGCGGTACAATGCAGTGAGACATGTGCAGATCTGTATACTGGGGAAGCAAAACAACCACTTCACAAAAGCTTGGCACAACACAGGAGAACAAACCCATCAGGACAAGATTCAGCTGTCCATCTGCATTTAAAATACAAAGGCAACTTTTTTGAAGACAGCAAAGTCCATATTTTGGACAGAGAGGACCCCTGGTTTGAAAGTGGGTTCCAAGAGGCTGTCTAGGTCCAAACTGAACAGCCCTCTCCCAACAGAGGTGGAGGTATATGACATCATCTATCCCCAATCTAACAACACAATCCTTTCAACGCTTCCAAGAAAGTTCCACACCCATTTGCACCACTCAGGTGACCCTAAGGACACAGATTAATCTTCCAGGTGGCTTCAACAACTCTCTAAATAAGGCAAATGACCAGCTATCTGTGAGGAGTATAAATCCTTCCATTCCCCACCATCCAGTCAGAGGTGAAGAAGCTTCTTGGATGAGAAGCAAAACGTCTTCAAAGAAAAGCAAGAAAGTCCAGTTGCCTCCTGAAAAAGCACTGAAACACAGATAAACCTCCAAGTGGCCTCAATGCCTCTCTAAAAATGCAAATGACCAGCTGTCTGCAAGGAATATAAAACCTCCCATTCCCCACCATCCAGTTACACCTGAAGAAGTGAAATGTCTTCAAAGCAAAACCAGAAAATCCAGTTGCTTCTTGAAAAAGCACCTTTGAGATCTCAATGAAATTGTAAGTAGATCTCAAGATTCAGATTTAAGCCTGCCAGATCCAGTCACAAATGTCTACTCTTTGTAAGCTTCTTATCTTTTCATCGCTGTTTTCATTACTGATAGATATACCCTTAAACTGAGACTGACCTTCTCAACGTAAACGTTTCCTACTCTATTTCTTTCTATTAACCGCACATTTTTTAATCGATCCTATATAAGCCCAAAGGGACGTGGTGGCTCAGTGGGTTAGGATGCTGAGATTGTCGATCAGATGGTTAGCAGTTTAGTGGGTCGAATCCCAAGTGCCGCGTAACAGAGTGAGCACCTGTTACTCGTCCCAGCTTCTGCCAACCTAGCAGTTCGAAAGCACGTGAAAATGCAAGTAGAAAAATAGGGACCACTACGGTGGGAAGGTAACAGCGTTCCGTGTGCCTTTGGCATCTAGTCATGCCGGCCACATGACCATGGAGACGTCCTCGGACAAGCGCTGGCTCTTTGGCTTTGAAACGGAGATGAGCACCGGCCCCTAGAGTTGGAAACGACTAGCACGCATGTGCTGGGGAACCTTTACCTTTACCTATGTAAGCTCAATTGCTTTTCGTGAAATTTTACAGGAGGTTTGCACAATTATTTAGCACGTTAACATTTTATTAGCCCCTGATTTTAGTTTTGAACATTATCATTTGTCCGTATTTTGTCACTCATATTGTACAGCACCTATCTTCATATTTTATTATCTTACGGGTTGCACCATTTATTCCACTTAGGCATCTATTTAATCTTCTTTTTTTCAGTATTTAATTTCCCTTGCATTTTATAAATTCTTTTGACGGAGTTATATTAATCATTGGTCAATCTCTGTAATAAATTGATTGATTGAATCTCACTAAGCTTGATTGGCCTCTGTTAATCCATTTTGCTCCACTCTGGCTTCCAGTTTTTGTTCCTTAAGACATCTACTGCCTTTTCTCTTTTTCTTCATCATTCTGCTATCGCCCAAACTTGTAACACATACTGTACAACTATTAAACTTGTAACACATGCTGTACAACTATTAATGGATTTCTTAAGTGGCAAAGCATTCGTCAGCTTTGCAAAGTACGATGCTCTCTCCAACTGACTCACACCTTCTGTGCTCTTAGCATGTCAAATCGCTTGGAGAAAAAAATAATAATAATAACAATCCTCTTTCAAAATTCAAGTAGCTTTGATAGTGTGACTCTCAGCTCTCTTTCTGCATATGGCGACTGCAAATATTTTGAAAGTGAGCAAACCAATTCTTATTAAGGAAGACAGAAGTTGGAGAGAAGTTTGTCTAATGGAATTAAAGGCCTCCAAAAATTGGAGACTTGTTTTCTTCTGTTCACAGGGATGCTGTGGCTCAGTGGGTTAGGAGGCTGAGCTTGTCGATCAGAAGGTCGGCAGTTTGGTGGGTCGAATCCCGAGTGCCACGTAACAGAGTGAGTGCCTGTTACTCGTCCCAGCTGCTGCCAACCTAGCAGTTCGAAAGCACATCAAAATGCAAGTACGTAGAAAAATAGGGACCACTACGGTGGGAAGGTAACAGCATTCTGTGTGCCTTTGTCATCTAGTCATGCCAGCCACATGACCACGGAGACATCCTCGGACAAGCGCTGGCTCTTCGGCTTTGAAACAGAGATGAGCACCGGCCCCTAGAGTTGGAAACGACTAGCACGCATGTGCGGGGGAACCTTTACCTTTACCTTTTTCTTCTGTTAGAATCCACAACATTTGAGGGGGGGAAAAATGTAGCCAGTGTGGGAGAAGACAATGTATGCAGACCTGACTTTCCCATTTTCAGGGATGATTTGAGTCTGACAAATTAGCCATCGATAGATACACAGACATTAGCAAACATGTATAGACTATGCAAAAGAGACAATCAACCAGCCCAAAAAGGGAACAAAAAGACTCTAGCATCTCTCCCCCAGCAAACAGCAGCCAGATCAGCAGAAATTAACTCCAAAGTTAACATCAGACCAACAATCAAGTAAGCAATCAAGAAACTGCCAAAGAACCAACACTATCAGCCCAATCAAAGAATCTTTAAGACCACCTTCACCAACATTGACAGGTCAAGCCACTAGAATATCACCTGAGAGCAAATCCACTCCATACTAGCATTGATGATGTTACCCAGTTGAGTAATGAAACATCTGCATGAAAACAACCAAGCTCAGAGAGCACCAAGGGCCCCACTTGGATTTTTTTCATTAATAAAATAAATTGTCTTATTGCCATTTTGGAGCAGGAGAACTTTAATTTCCCCATGATCTTTAAGGACCCCTGTCATTATCTGAACTAGCCCTTGATCTCAAATACGTGTATCAAGATGCATGTAACATGCCTTGGTGGAGCAGTGGGCTAATGCCTCCTTAAGTAACACCAGCTGCAGTGGGCTAATGCCTCCTTAAGTAACACCAGCTGCCTGCAATTAGTGCAGGTTCGCATCCCACCAGGCTCAAGGTTGACTCAGCCTTCCATCCTTCCGAGGTAGGTAAAATGAGGACCCAGATTGTTGGGGGCAATTAAGCTGACTTTGTAATAATGCCGCTTGGGGTGTGTGTGAAAGCCCTAATAAGCAGGCATATACATAGAATGAAGGCTACTGCTAAGCTTGTAAGCCGCCCTGAGTCTTCGGAGAAGGGCGGGATATAAATGGAATTAAAAAAAAACAAAAAAAAAACAAGCATACTTCCTGGTTGACGTTCTTCCTGATACTTCAACACTTGTCAGTTTTTCCTACTTGGTAGTATTTGTTCATTATTCATTTATTTCAGACTTATCTTTGGGACTGGTGAGATCCAGGAACAAATGAGAGATTTTAAAATGCGTATGAAAGTTTTGGTTGACCTTAATTCCCCCCCCCCAGATATTCTGCCCACATGCAGGCATTTGAACATTACAACGGAGTGAGTTATCTTTGTTTACCCCCAAATTCAAAGGGGGGAAAAATACAGAAAAACCGAATAACAGACTGGGAAAGGACCTTGAGGGTCTTCAAGTCAACTCCCTTTTCAAGGAGGAGACCCTATCCAGTGGTGGGATTCAGATATGTGAACAACCGGTTCTCTGCATGGATGCCACTTCCAGAAGTCCATTCTGGGCCTGGGCAACACAAAATTAGCTACTGGTTCTGCCAAAGTGGTGCAAATTGGCTAAATCCCACCACTGACCCTGTCCCTTTTCAGACAAATTATTGTGCAATCTCTGGAATGGATTTTTTGGACTAGTGCAGGGATGGGCAACCTTGGCTCTTTTATGACTCGTGGACTTCAACTCCCAGAATTCCTGAGCCAGCACCTTGGCTCTTTTATGACTCGTGGACTTCAACTCCCAGAATTCCTGAGCCAGCACCTTGGCTCTTTTATGACTCGTGGACTTCAACTCCCAGAATTCCTGAGCCAGCACCTTGGCTCTTTTATGACTCGTGGACTTCAACTCCCAGAATTCCTGAGACAGCACCTTGGCTCTTTTATGACTCGTGGACTTCAACTCCCAGAATTCCTGAGCCAGCACCTTGGCTCTTTTATGACTCGTGGACTTCAACTCCCAGAATTCCTGAGCCAGCACCTTGGCTCTTTTATGACTCGTGGACTTCAACTTCCAGAATTCCTGAGCCACCCATGCTGGCTCAGGAATTTTGGGAGTTGAAGTCCATGAGTCATAAAAGAGCCAACGTTGCCTACCCCTGGACTAGTGGAATGACATTTTGGCCTCCTGTTCTGTTGTTGTTGTCATGGGAAATTGTTTTGCATTTCTTCAGTGAAGTGAAGTGAACTCTGTTTATTTAAGTCATTGGAATCCTATCCTCAAAACCTTGATAAACTGTGAATAGCGAACTGAGAACAATCGAAGTGTCTGAACCCAGACCAAAACTGATAACCTACAATCAAATGGCCATCAATGTGGTCCTGAGAAGCAAGCATTCATGGTGCTGGATAAACCAAGTCAATTCCTGTGCGCGAGGACTTGGCAGGTCTGCATAAAGATGCCAAGCATTGCAATTAACCACCCTAGCTTTTCAAAATCA
>NC_138206.1:119209332-119211832 GCF_964194415.1 Vipera berus | reverse complement strand
GCAGAAGGTTCTCCAGAAGAGCTGGAAATCTGCCTACAATCATCAGCATTACCATCGCTCAGATTCGTACAGTTTTTCTTCCATCTTTCTGTAGTAAAATGCCTTAAAGAAGGTGCTTTTTTAACACCGACACCACAACAGCCAATATTTTTGAAAGCAAGCCTGACACAGGGATCTAATTATTGAGCTATGGAAGAACTCTCCAACAATCTTCCAGCCTCAAGGAAATCTGTGAACCTGGGAAAAGAATGTGTGTGTGTGTGTGTGTGTGTGTGTGTGTGTGTGTATATATATTCCATTTCTGCAAACTGTTTCCATTCAACAGCGGTTTCTCATTTTCATGATTCCCTCTTTTCAGACTGCTGCTAATAACACTGACAGTCTTCGTGCATGAATTTAACGCAAACTGGCATCTCATTGCAGCTCTATATTACAGTGCTTAATTTGCAGTGAATATAATTATCTTGGTGTTTTATCTAACCAGGTTTTGCTCGATATGGTTTCGCAAGTTAAACGTTACATTTCCAGAAAAAGAGAGCCACTTACGCTGAATCCTTGCATTCTTGCATTAGATTATTTCATGCCAGGGGTTGGTTCAGAAAAAATAACAGTCTAAGAATTACATTACAGTCCAAAAATTAGTATGTAATTATTTTCCAGAACTGTTTCTCTATGTAACTTGATGCATTATCTATCTATCTATCTATCTATCTATCTATCTATCTATCTATCTATCTATCTATCTATCTATCTATCTATCTATCTATCTATCTATCTATCTATCTATCTATCTATCTTTCTCTTTCTTTTCTTTCTTTCTTTCTTTCTTTCTTTCTTTCTTTCTTTCTTTCTTTCTTTCTTTCTTTCTTTCTTCTTCTTCTTCTTCTTCTTCTTCTTCTTCTTCTTCTTCTTCTTCTTCTTCTTCTTCTTCTTCTTCCTCCTCCTCCTCCTCCTCCTCCTCCTCCTCCTCCCTTCTTTCTTTTTCTTCTTTCTTCTTTCTCCCTCCTTCACTTTCCCCTTCTCCTTCTTGGAAAACTCTGTTTTCCAACTGAAACAACCAAAATTTTGCCAGTGATTCCATTTTTTTCTCCTCGTGGGACAAATAACTGATTTCTAAAGTCTGCCTCCAAAGTCAAATTGCATCACATGTAACACTGCATATACCTGGGGATAAGAGGATCTTCACGCTCACCTTTTTCCGGAGCTCACAATACTTCCTCTAAATAAATATGATGAATTAAATTCCTAGCTATCAAGAGTTGCTACTTGAACGGGAGCCTGAGATATTTTGATGTGATTTGGAAAAAAAACAACCCCGAAGGAAATGCTTTCATACTTGAGAGGTGGGTGGAAATGAAATTCTTGTCTTCTACAAGAGTTTTGAAAGTGTAACCCATTAATAACCTCTATTAATCGGAACCTTGACTTCCCCAATACCATTGTGTCTGTCACATTCAGACAGCTATATCAATTCAAGATTGGATTCCTCCCCATAAATTGCATTTCTACTTAATGCTTTAAGTTGTATTGCTATTCACCAGCTACGCCTCTGAATGTGAAATGATCACCATCAAAATCAAACAGTGTGAAGGCTGAATTAAAATTCCCTTCCCTTCAAAATGCATCTTTGCTGCCTCTTAATTTTCTACATTCTTGTCTGATTGAATGCAGTCAATGCAATATTAAGTTAAGTGAAACCACACCATTGAGGACTTGCTAAGTAGCTCATTCATTATATACTGTTTTTTATTGCCTCTAGTGATCCTTTTAGGGATATTAAGGATCAAAACACTGCAGGATTTTAGCCAGAATATCAGCATTCTGGTTTTTTTTAATCTCTCCTTTCCTCTCCTTCCCTTCTCTTCTCTTTCCATCCCATCCCTTCCTCTTATATCTTCCTTTCCTTTCCTTTCCTTTCCTTCCCCTTCCTTTCCTTTCCTTTCCTCTCCTTTCCTTTCCTTCCCTTTCCATCCCTTTCCTTTCCTTTCCTTTCCTTTCCTTTCCTTTCCTTTCCTTTCCTTCCTTTCCTTTCCTTTCCTTTCCTTCCTTTCCTTTCCTTTCCTCTCCTTTCCTTTCCTTCCCTTTCCATCCCTTTCCTTTCCTTTCCTTTCCTTTCCTTTCCTTTCCTTTCCTTTCCTTTCCTCCTTCTTTCCTTTCCTTTCCTTTCCTTCCCTTCCCTTCCCTTCCCTTCCCTTCCCTCTTTCCTTTCCTTTCCTTTCCTTTCCTTTCCTTTCCTTTCCTTCCCTTCCCTTCTCTTCCATTTCCTTTCCTTTCCTTTCCTTCCTTTCCTTCCTTTCCTTTCCTTTTCCTTTCCTTTCCTCCCCTTTCCCTTCCTTCCTTTCCTTTCCTTTCCTTCCTTTCCCTTTCCTTTCCTTTCCTTCCCCTTCCCTTCCCTTCTTTTCCTTTCCTTTCCTTTCCTTTCCTTCCTATCCTTCTTTCCTTTCCTTTCCTTTCCTTTCTTTTCCTTTCCTTTCCTTTCCTTTCCTTCTTTCCTTTCCTT
>NC_138206.1:119185268-119209132 GCF_964194415.1 Vipera berus | reverse complement strand
GCTTGAACTAGCTTGAACGGATATGTATAGTTCCTCCCTCCAATAAATAAATAACTACATGAACCATCACCCTCCAACTACTCCTTTCTAATTTAGAACTGTCAAGACCTGCAATCAAGGCTATAGTGTACAAACATCTGCATAATTAAATTAAAAACCATATTCCTTTGTAGCCAAGTTAAATAAATCTGATGGGGGGGGGGGAAAAGTGCTTTGGGCTATAATTAACTTAAAGAACTTGGATGGTAAACTATTGGAATGGAATCTAATTTTTTCCCCCTTCAAACATATACAGGTATCTCTCCGAAGATTTCCCATTTTAACACCTGTATAATTAAACTGAAATATAATGAAAGTCAAATACATAGCACGTCTATTATCATGTAGCTGCAGGAGTTACAGATTAGATGTTTTACAGGGGAAAAAAGAAGAAGAAGAAGAATGTCAACTGAATGTATTCCACTTCTAAACCTCTGATTACTGGAACAATAGAAAATGACATTTTTAAGTTGCAGAAGTGAAGAGAGGGAAGTTATACAATGGATCTTGTAAAGGTTCTAATTTCCCATTAAAATAAAATTGTTTCCTAAACTGAAATTTGAACAGGAGCATTAAGTGGGAACAGGGGCTATGCAGTAAAAATAAATATACCAATAAAGCAGAATATTTGCAGTTCAGAGCTGAACTGGGAACTCCTTCCTACTCTCTGAGCTTGGTGGGTTTCTTGAAAGACATTTTGTAACCCAACTAGGTAGCCTCATCAGTGCACTAGTTATTTATCATTACCAACTTGGATAATGAAACGTCTGCAAGAAAACCACCAAGCTCAGAGAGCATCAAAGACTCTTAAGAAAAAAAAAGATGACAACCTTATTTTTATTTTTCCAATTCACTCTGTGGATGGCCATGAATTTGAGATAAGCTTTAATTGTCTTGGCTTCAGATGTTTAATTTTCCTGGGTTTGTCAAAAGTTATTCCAAATTTGTTTTTTGTTTTTCTGAATGATCAAAAAAATGCATTGTTTACTTATTTATTTAGCAAATTTTATATGGCTGCCCATGTCATGCAAAGTGACTGAGTAATGACCACATTACAAAAAAAAAAGATGTTGAGATTTTGGAAAAAGTGCAGAGAAGAGAAACTAAGATGATTAAAGGCCTGGAAACTAAAACGTATGAAGAACGGCTGCTGGAATTGGGTATTTTTAGTTTAATGAAGAGAAGGACGAGGGGCGACATGATAGCAGTCTTCCAGTATCTCAGGGGCTGCCCCAAAGAAGAGGGAGTCAAGCTATTCTCCAAAGCACCTGAAGCCAGGAGAAGAAGCAACGGATGGAAACTAGTCAAGGAGAGAAGCAACCTGGAACTAAGGCGAAACTTCCTGACAGAGCAATCAGTCAAAGGAACATCTTGCCTGCAGAAATTGTGGGTGTTCCATCACTGGAGGCTTTTAAGAAGAGACTGGACAGCCCCTGGTCTGGAATGGTATTGGATCTCCTGCTTGAGCAGGGGGTTGGACTAGAAGACCTCCAAGATCCCTTCCAGTTTTATTCTGATTGATTGATTAATTGATTGAGTGACTGCTTTAGAAAACATTACCCACCCACTGAAATTATGGAGGCATTTAAATCAACAAACAAACAAAACAAACAAATGAATAAATGCAGAAGCAAAAATGGTCGACCTTCGTAGAAAATAATTTCATTGTTTTTTGTTCGTTCATTTGTTTGTTTTACAAGCAGTATGGAATGCTAATAGGATAAACCCACAGACAATTATCACTGGGCTCTGGAAATCTATTTTGGACCAAATGGCGAGAAAGCCCCAAAGAAATAAAAGACTAAATCATTTGATTCTTTTTAAAAGAAAAAAAGAAAGTAAGAAAGAGTGCCCAGGAATCTGAGAATTCATTGTAGAATGTTATTTCCTGTCCCTCCCCTATGTATTACTGTAACATGGAAACCAAGAAATACTATGAAAAAGTATTTGCTGCAATGCTAATTAATTACAGTGGGATTTCATTTGAAAGTTCAAAATGATTCACACTGTTCGCATGTGATTGTTATGGAGAGCTGAACAAAAGCAATCTTTTTTTTTAAAGTGATACTAATGTCTTTCGGAGCTGTGGGGGATCTTAACTTTTCAGATCCTGGCAGGGTAAAAAGTTTAATTAGTAGAATAGAATAGAATAGAATAGAATAGAATAGAATAGAATAGAATAGAATAGAATAGAATAGAATAGAATAGAATAGGTAATGTAATATGTGCCAATGTGGCCAGAGTAAAAAAAAATGATAATAAAGGTTATCTATCTATCTATCCATCCATCATCTATCTATCTATCTATCTATCTATCTATCTATCTATCTATCTATCTATCTATCTATCTATCTATCTATCTATCTATCATCTATCTATCTATCTATCCATCCATTATCTATCTATCTATCTATCTATCTATCTATCTATCTATCTATCTATCTATCTATCTATGAACAACCATTTATTAACTATGCTTATTTACAACCTTTATAACATATTTGTTGTTATTTTATTTATTATTGTTGTTCTGTGCACGATCAAGGAGTGGGTGGGAACCCATGGTGAGTTTTGATGTCAGGTGTCAAAATGACTTCATGAGAATTAACCAAAATTGCTGTACTGTATTAAGAGCTTTGGGATGGGCAAGATTTAACTTCTAACCTTGGGCAATTAAACATGGAGATTTCACACTGACTTAAATTGGCAATTGACAATTAGCTGACCAATTAAATTTGTCAATTACACTTAGACGGACAATTAGAACGATGCATCGGTGGAACAACTTGCCTCCAAGAAGTTGTGGCTGCTCCAACAATGGGAAGTTTTTTAATAAGAGATTGGACAACTGTTGGTTTGATGTGGTATAGGTTTTCCAGCTTGAGCAGGGGGTTGGACTAGAAGACCTCCAAGGTCCCTTCCAACTCTGTTGTCCTGTGCAAAATGGGCCAGTCCTGGTTGCAGTGGTGACCTTGGGTATCGAAACCGAGATGAAGGCTAGGAAGAGAAAGCAATGCTTTCCGTATGTTTCATTTCCCTAACCCTTCTCGCTCCTATCCTTTGTTCCCTTTCCTGGATTGTTTTCCGCTTTTGAGGAAGAAACAAAGAAATATCTAGGATTCTGCAGAAAGAGCCAGCCTTCGTATCTCATCCTCACGTCTAACCGACCCCTTTAACTTATCTCCAATAAATGGAATTCATTTCACTTTTTATTCGCCAAGGTGGTATCAGCCATTGCTTCACCCAAGCGGAATAATAAAATTTCTCTTAATATTTCTATATGGACGCTTTAATCGCCTTGCCCATTTCTCTCTCTCTCTCTCTCTCTCTCTTTCATCCCTCCCAGCTTAAATGACTTGTTTGTTTTCAGGCAGGTGCGTTGCTGGCACAGATCCCCGAGATCAGATACACTTGAGCGGACATCTCTAGATGACCAGTTTACCCTTTCACAGGAGGAGAGGAGCTGCCAAAGGACCCTCTTCTGCTGACAGTTTGTCCTTCTTTTCACCTTGTCAGCGAGCCAAGCTTTGACACAGTCGGAGCCCAGGTAAGCATCTGCTTCCCTAAATGGTTGCCAACACCGTTGCATTATCAGCTTCCTCGAATGCTTCAAAGAAAGATCCAGAGCTTCCCTCCAGACGTATCTAGGAAGAACTTGATCTTAGCACACCCGCTCACCGACCGTCCGCTGGGACGACGAGTGTGCTGCTCTTCCAGGCTTTGCCCAGACCATAATATCTATCGGCACTTAAATAAATAAAGAGATAAACTGGGCAGACCCCAAGGCCACTCCTTTCAATCCTAAACCTTGTGCTTTTTTTTTACAAAAGGATTTACGGCAGGGCTTTTCAACCAGTGGTACGGGTACCACCTGTGGTACATTGGCACCTGGCAGGTGGTACGCGACCATCCTAGAAAAGTGGTAGTGGGGGAGGGGAATGAGCTGAACCGGTGGCAGCACCGCACAAGCCTGAGCGAGAGAGGGCTGGAGTTGCAGGGCTGTCAGGGCTCAGCGGAAGCGCCAGGATCGGCACCAGGCTCCAGCTGGAGCTCGGCGCTGATCCTGGCGCTTCTGAGCCCAGAAGAAGCACCTATCAGCTAGAATGTTGCAGCATCTCCAGGGTCTTCTGATTTGCATTCAGAGGCTTGGCAACTCATTCATATTTATGACGGTCACAGTGTCCCAGGGTCATGTGAAGTGACCAAAACCTGCTACAACCACCCAGCAGAGGGGAGGGGAATAAAAACCAACCCCCCCCACCCCACCCCCGCTGCCACTCCTCAACAGAAATGCTCACAACAATGAAAACCTCGGACAGGAGGAAGAGCGCCGCCAGGTGGGCAGGCAGGTGTCTTGCTCGGCTGTGGCTTGGGGGGGGGCAATTTTCAGTGCCCTTGTAACTTCAAACAGTCACTAAGCCAACTGTTGTAAGTCGAGGACTACCTGTACTTCATCACTTTTTTCCTTTTTTTGGTCATCAAGTTTTTGACACCTTGCTAGGCGACTGGTGGTACTCAGATGTTGCCATAGCCTAAAATTGGTACAAGGGGTGAAAAAGTTGAAAAGGCCTGATTTACGGCACCATTTTCAAAAGGTAAAATCAACAGCAATGGTCTCAGACAGAAGTGCACAGCTGCCGCTGTACGCAACTTGTTCCAGTTGTATACAGGGAGTTCTCGGCTTAACGACCGCAGCTGGGCCCGAGTGTTTCCATTGCTAAGCGAGACAGGGCGTTCCATGAATTCCCGCCCCGTTTGGCTTCCTTTTTTGGCCACGGCTCTTAAGCGAATCGCTGCGGTTAAGTTAGCCGTGTGGTTGTGGAGTGGCATTTGGCTTCCCCCATTGACTTTGCTTGTCAGAAGGGATCACGTGACCCGTCCGGGATGCTGCGACCATCATAAAAATGAGTCAGTTGCCAAATGTCTGAGTTTTGATCACGTGACCGTGGGGATGCTGCAATGGTCGTAAGAGTGAAAAGTGGTCGTAAGTCACTTCCCTCCCCCCGCCCCAAACTCGACTGAAAATTAATAAGTTAACTTTCACATTTAATCGTTTTTGCCTCTCCAACACATGGGAAGCCAATAAGGCAATTCTCTTTTTGTGAAAGTTAACTGGGGGAATACTCTGAAGTAAGGGCTGTAAGATCACTTGGTTTTACTAGAGAGGAGACTGAATTTCATTCAGAGGGAAGCTTTAGAGAGAGCAGAATCAGAAGTGACATGAAATTAAGAAGGGAGGTCTAAGGAATTCAGAAAGAAGCGAAAAAAAGAAAGAAAGAAAGAAAGAAAGAAAGAAAGAAAGAAAGAAAGAAAGAAAGAAAGAAAGAAAGAAAGAAAGAAAGAAAGAAAGAAAGAAAGAAAAGAAAAAAGTAGGCAAATGTGGTACAGGATGTTCATTTCCCTAAAAGTGGCAATGGAGGGCTCATTTCAATGGTGTTTGTCTGTGTGTTTGTGTGTGTGTGTGTGTGTGTGTGTGTGTGTTTCCAAAAGGCAACTGGACTATATTTCCCCTCCCCCCCACCCCCGGAGAAGAAGAAATTTTCTTCTCATCCAAGAAGCTTCATCAGTTCTGAATGGGTGGTGGGGAAGGTGGAAGGGTTAGTTCTGGGGGGGGGGGAATCTTCCTGAAAGGAAAAAAAAATAGTCCAGATGCCTTTTGGGGGAAAAAAAACAAGAAAGAAAGAAAGAAAGAAAGAAAGAAAGAAAGAAAGAAAGAAAGAAAGAAAGAAAGAAAGAAGGAAAGAAAGAAAGAAAGAAAGAAAAAAGAAAGAAAGAAAGAAGGAAGGAAGGAAGGAAGGAAGGAAGGAAGGAAGGAAGGAAGGAAGGAAGGAAGGAAGAAAGAAAGAAAGAAAGAAAGAAGGAAGGAAGGAAGGAAGAAAGAAGGAAGGAAGGAAGGAAGGAAGGAAAGAGAAAGAGAGAGGAATGAAGAAAGAAAGAAAGAAAGAAAGAAAGAAAGAAAGAAAGAAAGAAAGAAAGAAAGAAAGAAAGAAAGAAAGAAAGAAAGAAAGAAAGAAAGAAAGAAAGGGAGGGAAGGAAGGAAGGAGGGAGGGAGGGAAAGAAGTGTGAAGGGAGAGGGAGAGAAGGAAGGAGAAGGAAGGAAGGAAGGAAGGAAGGAGGAAGGGGAGAGAGAGAGAAGGAGAGGGAGGGAGGAAGGAAGGAGGAAGGGGAGAGAGAGAGAAGGAGAGGGAGGGAGGGAAGAAGGAAGGAAGGAGAGAGGGAAGACGGGAGAGAAAGAAGGAAGGAAGGAAGGAAGAAGGAAGAAGGAAAGAAAGAAAGAAAGAAAGAAAGAAAGAAAGAAAGAAAGAAAGAAAGAAAGAAAGAAAGGAAGGAAGGAAGGAAGGAAGGAAGGAAGGAAGGAAGGAAGGAAGGAAGGAAGGAAGGAAGAATGAATGAAAGGCCCCTTTGAGACAGCCATACCCTGGTTGTGACTGAGGACCTCCATAGAGAACGGTGTTTGTGGGATTTTTCCTAAAATATCCGCCTGCTCTGACTTTACACCATAGACCCCTTTTTGGAAGGGAGGGACCACATGTGTTTTCCGAAGACAAAACCTGTCTTCTGAAAACAGGGAGAAAAAAATACTCCATCTATTATCCCACACTTCTCTCTCCTTTGAACGCCTGCATTTCTGTGAGCTGAATTCATATTAAAGTATCATTACGGAAGCCGGACTTCTGAGGACAATTCTTTTTTCCTTAGTCCTTAGAGCGTTTCTTGTTCTTGAGTTTATTTACTTTTTACAGTCACTTATTTAGCGCTAATTGCTCTACCATTGGTAACGTATTTAGCACCATCCCATTTTCCCAGATAAATCAAGCTTCCTATCTGTCGCCTTTGGCTATCTAAATGAATTTTATTTTATTTTATTTTTATTTTTATTTTTTTTATTTTTCCCGGAGGAAAAGGTTCACTAAGCTCTTGTAGGTACTGGATAATGAGATTTTTATGAGACTTTCCCCAAGTCCTTATCTCAAATTGTGTTTGTTTCCTGTAAGGATTCATGGGTAAGGATTGTTAGCCAGGTGTAACATCTCAGCTGCAGCTACTGATCCAGGGGTATATTACTCCTAGCTAGCCTGTTGGCTATTTCCGTCCTTCCCCGTGGAAATGGTGGCATTTGAAAACAGCTGGTACGTCTCTGTTACTCCTCTGCTTCCTAGATCAATTGTTAGACTTTGCACCACTTCATTGTTCTGAAGCTTTCCCAAGCTGGTGGGCACGGAGAAATTTACGGCTTGCATTGTGCCTGCTCTGTCTGTATTAAACAGACTCAGTGGAGAGAACAGGATATAGGATTTCTCTTTCTTTGGTCCATCCTCATGGAGGCAAAAAGAGAACAAAAGGGGAGATTTTTAGGACTTCCCTTGAAAGAAATTCCAAAACGGTATCAAAGGTGTCACCAAATGCTTTTCCAAAAGGCAACTGGACTTCTTTCTTTTTTTCTTTCTTTTTTTCCTTTGAAGACATTTCGCTTCCGACACAAGAAGCTTCTGATCCGAGAAGCTTCTGATCCGAGAAGCTTTTTTTTTTTTAAAAAAAAATCCCATTTATATCCCGCCCTTCTCCGAAGACTCAGGGCGGCTTACAATCTAAAGCACAAATCAATGTGCTTAGCAGTAGCCTTCATTCTATGTATATGCCTGCTTATTACGGCTTTCACACACACCCCAAGCGGCATTATTACAAAGTCAGCTTAATTGCCCCCAACAATCTGGGTCCTCGTTTTACCTACCTCAGAAGGATGGAAGGCTGAGTCAACCTTGAGCCTGGTGGGACTCGAACCTGCACTAATTGCAGGCAGCTGGTGTTACTTAAGGAGGCATTAGCCCACTGCTCCACCAAGGCTCTTAGGACACATCCTTCATAAGTTCCTTTCTCTGACCATTAAGCCACTGAGGGTTCCTGTCCCTCTTATATGATTGTTTCCTGGTCATCATCTCTTCCATGGTTCCCCAAGGTCATCCACACATTCAATCACAAAAGAAGGATGTGCCACATCTGGGGTACGGTGGTACGGGTACCACCTGTGGTACATTGGCACCTGGCAGGTGGTATGCGACCATCCTAGAGAAGTGGTAGCGGGGGAGGGGAATGGGCTGAACCGGTGGCAGCACCGCACAAGCCTGAGCGAGAGACGGCTGGAGCTGCAGGGCTGTCAGGGATCAGCGCAAGTGCCAGGATCAGCGCCAGGATCCAGCTGGAGCTCGGTGCTGATCCTGGTGATTCTGAGCCCAGAAGAAGCGCCGATCAGCTGGAATGTTGCAGCATCTCCAGGGTCTTGTGTTTTACATTCAGATGGTTGGCAACTGATTCATAGTTATGACGGTCACAGTGTCCCAGGGTCATGTGAAGTGACCAAAACCGGCTGCAACCACCCAGCAGACGGAGGGAATAAAAACCAAGCACCCTCCACCCCACCCCCGCTGCCAATCCTCAACAGAAATGCTCACAACAATGAAAACCTCGGACAGGAGGAAGAACTGTTGTAAGTCGAGGACTACCTGTACTTTTTTTGGGGGGGGTCATCAGGTTTTTGACACCTTGCTAGGCGACTGGTGGTACTCGGATGCTGCCATATCCTAAAAGTGGTACAATGGGTAAAAAGGTTGAAAAGCCCTGCAGTAATGCACCATGAAGAAATATCTCCTCTTACGTCATCAGCAGGGATGTAATATGAAATTTCGGTGAACCAAAAAGGACAAATGAAAGAAACTGAACATTTTGCTCTTTCTTTTCCATTTCATCCTTGGCCAACTGCTTTCCATTCAGTTGTTGATCATTTTGTTTGGTCAGCATCCTTAAGCAGGTCCCATTCTTATTCCTTCTCTCTTCATATATATATATATATCCTTTCTACAACCAGTCCTCCCTCTAACTTTCCTGCCAGTTTGGAATTTGCAACACTTGATCGCCTTCAACTCAATTTGTTTCCTACTCTTGAAATGAAGATATAAAGTCGAGGTAGCTAACCTTGTAGACCGGCGGTCTTCAAACTTGGCCCTTTTATGACTTGTGGACTTCAGCTCCCAGAATTCCTCAGCCAGTGTGCCTGGCTGAGGAATTCTGGGAGTTGAAGTCCACAAGTCATAAAAGGGCCAAGATTGAAGACCCCCGTTGTAGGCAATCATTTGCACCAGGATCCAGGGAAACTGACATAGCTAGAATCTTCCATTACATAACACTAGGTTGTCTTGTTGATTCCCAGTCACAGCCACACCACATAGTGTTAATTGCATTGAAATGTTGTTTAATTGTCCCATTAAAGCAGCGGATGAGTTCTACCTTTTCCATTTTTCATCACTGGATCCCATTTATTTATTCTAAACATTTATAGCCCACCCGCAATTCAGAGAATTCCATGGCAGGTTACTCTAACTTTATACCTGGTTTCCAAGCAATGCCAGTTCTTGCAATAAAATGAATACAGGGATCTGGTCAAAGATAAAATGCGTGCACTTCCATATCGGATGCTGTAATCTTAATGGGAGTTCTGAAACATTAATGTTCTCATATCTTCAATCTTGGCAGTACATTAATTACCTCAAGGATCAGATATGCTAGAATCTTAAAATCAGGGAGGGCTTTTGGTTCAGAACTGAGAAATGTATTACACAAAAATACAGAGGCCTTGAATATGAAGGTCCTGTTTTGGCATGTTGTGCATGAAATAAGTCCCTTTCATCTGTGTTACACAGTAAGAGGCATTATTAGAAAATAGAGCTCAGATTCCAATTGTTGACATGCCATTGTTAAAAGTTTGGAAAACTATCGAATGAAAAGCCAACACAGTGCCAGGCTGCATTAACAGAGGGATGGAATGAAGATCACCTGAAGTGTTAATAACACTTTACAAGGCCTTGTAAAGCCACCCTTGGAATACTGCATCCAGTTTTGGTTACCATGATGTAAAAAAAGATGTTGAGATTCTAGAAAGAGTGCAGAGAAGAGCAACAAAGATGACCAGGGGACTGGAGGGAAAAAAACATATGAAGAACAGTTACAGGAATTGGGTATGTCTAGTTTAAGGGACGCGGTGGCTCAGTGGGTTAAGACGCTGAGCTTGTCGATCAGAAGGTCGGCAGTTTGGCAGTTCAAATCCCGAGTGCCGTGTAACAGAGTGAGTGCCTGTTACTTGTCCCAGCTTCTGCCAACCTAGCAGTTCGAAAGCACGTAAAAATGCAAGTAGAAAAATAGGGACCACTACGGTGGGAAGGTAACAGCGTTCCGTGCGCCTTTGGCATCTAGTCATGCCGTCCACATGACCACGGAGACGTCCTCGGACAAGCGCTGGCTCTTCGGCTTTGAAACGGAGATGAGCACCGGTCCCTAGAGTCGGAAACGACTAGCACGCATGTGCGGGGGAACCTTTACCTTACCTTTACCTAGTTTAATGAAGAGAAGGACGAGGGGCGACATGATAGCAGCCTTCCAATATCTCAGGGGCTGCCCCAAAGAAGAGGCAGTCAAGCTATTCTCCCAAGCACCTGAAAGCAGGACAAGAAGCAATGGATGGAAACTAACCAAAGAGAGAAGCAACCTAGAACTAAGGAGAAACTTTCTGACAGTTAGAACAATTATCCAGAGGAACAACCTGCCTCCAGAAGCTGTGACTGCTCCAACACTGAAGGTTTTTAAGAAGAGACTGGACAGCCATTTGTCTCAAATTGTATAGGATTTCCTGCCTGAGCAGGGGGTTGGACTAGAAGACCTCCAATGTCCCTTCCAACATTGTTGTTGTTGTTACAGAAACAGAGAGAAATGCTAGCAAATTATTCTCTTTGATGTGGGGGTCAGAAAGGCTTTTGACCAGGTGAACTGACAAATAGAGAACTTCTATCTAGGGTGATTGCTAAGAGGTGACATCTTGACGATACATAATCAATCAGTCAAGCTGCACTGATTGGTTGACAATTTTTTATGCTGAGCTATTTGGTCAGAAAGAACGCCTCTTGACTGGTAGGTATTTGTCTGTGAGCCTGATAAGCCTTTCATTCATATAAACGTGTACATTCATGGTATTCTGTATTTGAATAGAAGGGTCCAGATCCATGTCTGGTTTCAGAAGTGTTCCAGATATCAAAAGTCATCCCATTGAAAGCAGTCTGTTTCTCCAGGTCGAAGCTAACTGCTCCCTCTTGGAAGGTATGGAAGGAGTCAAGGACTTGAAATGCTCCTTCACAACCAATGTTCTCCTTTCCTCAACTGTTAGGAAGGAAGAGTTGTATAGGTGTAAAAAGAGAAGCTGCAGTAAGGAGGTCATCCTTTCCTGCCCAGATGATTCAGGTGTATCATTGTCCAGCAAAGAAACTCCTTTTTAAAGTTTTCAAACACACAAATATACTTTGTGGCTTTGAGTAAAAGTTGAGTGAAACCTGCAGTCTAATCTGGACAAAACGCCTCTACAAAATAATCCAGAAGGACGTTCCCTCCGTGGTGCAATCTGCACATTAGAAGTCCGAGGACGCCGCTGTTTTAATTTGCAGGATCTCTTTTTTTGCCATCGAGTCTAAAAGTTCTTTGAAGCTTCCGCCTTGTTGCCTGAACTCCCTCCAAAAGACATGAAAGGCCTTCGGCCTTTTGTATCTCTCCACGTTCCTGAACAAAAGTGGTGAGAGCAGAAGTTACCCCCAGACTATCAAGAGGTCACGGAAACTTTGATCGTGGATACTCTGATACCCTTCCTTTTGTTGCTTCCAAAGAGGAGGAGGGGAGGTTAGGCGAGGTTTAATTCACAGGTAGTTTGAACAGAGACAAAATTGTTCTCTGTGGTTCTCCACGGGCTATCAAGCCCATGAGCTGAGAGAAGAACAATGCGTGTCAATAGGCCATGAAGGTAGAAAGGCAATCTTCTGACACTGAGGAACAAAACTTTCACAGTGGGCTATAAACTGACTTGCGGAGAGTGTCCGCTGAAGCATAAACTAGTGGATTTTAGCTTCTCTTCCAGTGTCCAAATCCTTTGGCCTCAGTGAATGATAGTCAACTACATTGCCTTTAAGCAAACCCACCCACACCTACCTGCACACACAGAAGCTCTCCTGGGACGAGAGGCTAGAAATAAATGCCCCTGAATCCGTGTAACTTCTCTGCATTATTTCCCTTGGTGCATACGCTTATGCACGCTAAAGGAAAATCAGGAACGGAGATGGGTGGAGATGGAGGAGCAACGAGTAATAATATTTTATTTTATTTTTCCTGAAATTGGTTGACCGTCACCGAACCAGGAAAACAGCATGCATTTCAACCAGAGATTTTACATCATGTCAAGACATGACTATAGCAAGGGTTTAAACATTCAGAGTGTCTTTCTAAGTCAGGTTTAGTCCAATACCAGTTTGATCTCCTCTCTCCTGTAGTTTAATCAAAGTACCAATATTTTGAAAACTAGATAGTTGATAGATTAAAGAGAGAGAGAGAGAGACATGATAGATGATAGATAATAGATCTTCCTTCCTTCCTTCCTTCCTTCCTTCCTTCCTTCCTTCCTTCCTTCCTTCCTTCCTTCCCTCCCTCCTTCCCCCTTCCTTCCTTTCTTCTTTCCTTCTTTTTTCCTTTCCTTCCTCCCTCCCTCCCTTCCTTCTCTCTCTCTCTCTCTCTCTCCCCTCCTTCCTTCCTTCCTTCCTTCCTTCCTTCCTTCCTTCCTTCCTTCCTGTCTAAAAGGTGTCTTCACACAACACATACCCACACGGCACACACCCACGCAGCACACACCACCACATGCCTATAAATTCACCTGTGGAATTTACAAGCTAAGATGTGCTAATTTGATGATGGCCCTGATGATTTACTAGAGTTATGCGAAGAACTGCAGAATGGGTTTGGATTGTTGAAGTGTTTACTAAACGGATTCATTAATCTGATTTAATAAAAAAAAGTACTTTTATGAGCAAGTTGATCTGAACACGCTTAATTCTACCTGGACCGAGATGCCCTACGCACAGTCACTCATGTGCTCGTGACCTCCCGTTTAGACTACGGCAACACTCTCTACATGGGGCTGCCCTTGAGGACCACCCGGAGGCTTCAGCTGGTGCAGAATGCGGCCGCGCAAGTCGTGATGGGGGTCTTGCGATACTCCCATGTAACACCTCTACTCCGCGAGCTGCATTGGCTTCCGGTTGCGCTTCGGGTGAGATTCAAGCTGCTGGTGATGACCTATAAAGCCCTAAATGGCTTGGGTCCGGGTTATCTGAGGGAACACCTGCTGCCGGCGTCAAGCTCCCTTCGTCCTGTGCGCTCCCACAGGGAGGGTCTGCTCAGGGTGCCGCCGGTAAAAGATTGCCGGCGGATGACACCCAGGGATAGGGTCTTCTCAGTGGGCGCGCCTGCCCTTTGGAACCAGCTGCCCACGGAGGTTAGGACTGCCCCCAATCTCCGTTCATTCCGCCGGGACCTGAAGACCTAGCTCTTCGAGCTCTCTGGCCTAGGCTGAGAATTTTTAATTTTTAATTTTAACTGGGGTTTTTATTTTCTCTCAGGGTCTCATTAAATTTTTTTTAATTGTTTTAACTTTTGTATTGATTTTCTTTTAAATATCCTGTAAACCGCCCTGAGTCCTTTGGGAAAGGGCGGTATATCAATCCAAATAATAAATAAATAAATAATAATAAATTCTAACGCATCGCACAGATTGGGTGACTAAATTCCAACCGAGTGATTTGATGGAGTCACCTTTGCATTGGATTTTTGCACAGATCCATAGGTGATCGGTAACATCCAAGTCAGTGTACGTTTTCATCCGGGAAAGCAAGAGGAAGATGTTACTATGCCGACCTTGACCTTTTGCTTGTAGCTTTCCAGACATCTGACTGGGAACTCTGCAAAACAAAACTAATGGACTAGCTAGAACTAGTCCAGCACACAGCTCTTTCTGTCTTTTAGGGAACCTGAAATACAATGAATAAACAACAGATATTAAAGAGAAATGAGTCAGATGCATCCATCAAAAAATAAACAATTGAAACTGTAGCTTTGAAAAAGAAAATGCAAAACACCATGCCTTTGGAAGAAAAAGAAGAAATGATTACCTAAATGAAGATAATCTCTGTTTTGATTACAGGTATAAAGGAATACTTTGTAATGCTATTTGCTGTCTGTTTTGCTTTGGAAAAAAATAAATAAATCCCTACTCCATGACTAGTTTGAAAGGGAAGATGAAAGTGCCAAATGGTAATGTCGGAGCTTCAGAAAGCAAAACAAAATGTTCTTGCAAACATTAAGCAATTTTACTGTGCTATATTATCAGGCTGCGCTGGGGATACATCTTGTAATTTCTCGTGGTTCTGACGATTCTTGTAAGGCAAGTCCTGCACTTTGATTGGCTCCTGTGCAGGAGATGCTCAGGATCTTTCCAACTTGTACTGAATATGACCCGCTGAAGTTTGTAGGGAAAGAAAGAAAGAAAGAAAGAAAGAAAGAAAGAAAGAAAGAAAGAAAGAAGAAGAAGGAAGGAAGGAAGGAAGGAAGGAAGGAAGGAAGGAAGGAAGGAAGGAAGGAAGAGGGAGGGAGGGAGGAAGGAAGGAAGGAAGGAAGTTAGGAAGGAAAGATGGAAAGAAGGTAGGGGGGAAGGAAGGAAAGAAGGAAGGGAGGAAGGGAGGGTGGAAGGACGTAAAGGAGGGAGGGAGGGAGGAGAGGAGAAAGGAAGGAAGGAAGGAGGGAAGGAGGGAAGGAGGGAAGGAGGGAAGGAAGGAAGGAAGGAAGGAAGGAAGGAAGGAAGGAAGGAAGGAAGGAAGGAAGGAAAGATGGAAAGAAGGTAGGGGGGAAGGAAGGAAAGAAGGAAGGGAGGAAGGGAGGGAGGAAGGAAGTAAAGGAGGGAGGGAGGGAGAGAGGAGAGGAGAGGAGGAAGGAAGGAAGGAAGGAAGGAAGGAAGGAAGGAAGGAAGGAAGGAAGGGTAAATCTTACTGAAAGTTTATTTCTAAGTGCTGTGCAATATTTTCAAACTGTTAGGAAGTGTCTGGCTGTCCATGATATGAATGGCTGAGCATCCCTGTAAATGATGGAATATTCTCTCTTGTTGGAATTGTATAACATAGATAGATAGATAGATAGATAGATAGATAGATAGATAGATAGATAGATAGATAGATAGATAGATAGATAGATAGATAGATAGAGAAAGAGAGAGAGAGAGAGAGAGAGATTAGCTAAGGAAGGAGGGAGGGAGGGAAAGAAGGAAGGAGAGAGTGGTAGAAGGGAGAAAGAGAAGGGAGGGAGGGAAGGAGGGAGGAAAGAAGAAAGGAGAAAGGGGGACAGAGGGAGAAGGGAGAGAGAGAAGGAGGGGAGGGAAAAAGGAAGGGAAGGAAAAAAAGGAGAGAGGGAGGGTGGGGAGGAAGGAAGGAAGGAGAAAGGGGGAGAGAGGGAGAGAGGAAGGAAGGAGAGAGAGAAAGGGGAGAGAGAAGGAGAGGAGGTAGGAAGGAAGGGAAGGAAAAAGGAGAGAGGGAGGGAGAGAGGGAGGGAAGGAGAAAGGAAGGAAGGAAGGAAGGAAGGAAGGGAGAAGGAGAGAGGGATAGTCGTCTGGATCGAGAGAGAATGACATATTGACTTTTACCTACTGCTCAACCAATTAAGGAAAGGGAGAATGAATAGTAGGGAACAGACAGAATTTGTTGGTATCATGGTTGCATATTAACATCTTGTATGGAACCTGGAAGCTGGATCAGTTTACTCTGAGAAGAGAATTAAGTGTAGGAGCAATGATGGATATGCTTCTGTTCGACAAGCTCCTTTGCATAACACATCTCACACTTGGTTGTAAATCAGCTTTCACACAGGGAGAAAATTCCATTGATTCCAGCACAAGAAGGGGAGAGAGAGAGAGAGAGAGGGAGGGAGAGAGAGAGAGAGAGAGAGAGAAGGGGGGTGTTTCACGAAGCAGCTTTTCATGAACCTTCAAATATTTGCACAATCCAAAAACGTTGATCATTAAAGAAATCAAGGCTGTAGAAATGAATCGATCGTGGCTAAAATAAAATGGAGAAAACAAATAGGGGGGAATGAAACACCGTATCCCAAGAAATATAAATGGAAATAAAAGAGAAGAACTGGAAATAAGAAAAGAAGGGAGTATATAAAAACATATGAGATACAGAAGACAAAACTTTGAAGGAGGAGAAGGAAAACAAAACAAAACAACCGCCCTGATTGACAGCCTCAAATAAGTCAGAAAGATTGACTGGAATAAAAAAAAAACAATTCAAGTTTTGACTTCTAGCTGGTTATTAGTCCATAGAAATGTTACCATACTAACACCTTTGGGGCTCCTTCTGGATTGTAGAGGAGATTTTTATATTTAAGTTTACTGTGAATTCTGCTCTAGTTTTCTATTCATCCCAAGATGCCGTATTTACTCACTTTAAGCCTTAACCTGGAAACTGAGGTCTTTCAGAATTGAGTCAGAGTTCCTCCTGGTTGCAAACTGTATGTAGGCAGTATTTATGCTCTATGCAATGAATCTGCAGACTGAAAGGGAGAGAAAAATAAGTAGTGAGGGGGGCTTGTTAAGTCTTTAGACTGTCCAGACTCATAGTTTTAACTGCAACATTTTTATTTCTTTTAAGACGAGATTTTAATCTATTAGCTCCTGCTCAATTTATTCAATAAAGACCAAATGTTTAGACTAATGAAAATGTTTCATTAATAGTTCCTTCGGATTTACGATTCATGCTTTATCTAATTATTGAGCAGTGACTTGATCTTCGTAACATTTTTTTGATACAGTGGAAATTTTGATAGGAAGCATCAATTTAATGTTGCTTCATCCATTTTATTCAATTTTATGCTGCTTCTGATTTATTTTTATATGTATTTTTGAGCAGTTCCTTTTGTTAACATTTTAGGTAAAAAGGTAAAGTTTCCCCCACACATGCGTGCTAGTCATTTCCGACTCTAGGGCCGGTGCTCATCTCCGTTTCAAAGCTGAAGAGCCAGCGCTTGTCCGAGGACGTCTCCGTGGTCATGTGGCCGGCATGACTAGACGCCAGAGGCGCACGGAACGCTGTTACCTTCCCATCGTAGTGGTCCCTATTTTTCTACTTGCATTTTTACGTGCTTTCAAACTGCTAGGTTGGCAGAAGCTGGGACGAGTAACAGGCGCTCACTCTGCTATGCAGCACTCGGGATTCAACCCACCAAACTGCCAACCTTCTGATCGACAAGCTCAGCGTCCTAACCCACTGAGCCACCACAAGCTGTTCCACTGGTTGATTGTCCTCACTGTTGGGAAGTTTCTCCTTAATTCCAGTTTGCTTCTCTCCTGGATGAGTTTCCATCCATTGTTTCTTGTCTTGCCTTCTGGTGCTTTGGAGAATAATTTGACCTTCTCCTCTTTGTGGCAGCCCCTCAAATACTGGAATTCTGCTATCATATCAAACCTAGTCCTTTTTTTTCCTCTAGACTGGCCATTCCTGCAACCGTTCTTCATATATTTTTGTCTCCAGTCCCTTAATCGTCTTAGTTGCTTTTCTTTACACTTTTTCCAAACTCTCAACATCTTTTTTTTTCTAATGAGGTGATGCAGTATTCCAGGTATGGCCTTACTAAGGATTTATAAAGTGGTATTTTATCTTCTCACATTATTATTATTATTATTATTATTATTATTATTATTATTATTATTATTAGTATTAGTATTAGTATTAGTATTAGTATTAGTATTAGTATTAGTATTAGTATTAGTATTATTTAGATTATGATGAGAATACAACATACAGAAGAGAAGTAAAGATATATACATTGTTTTTGTTGTTGTTCCTCCAGGCCTTCCTGTCCTCTACCATCTTCTGGAGTCCATTTAAGCTCACACCTACTGCTTCAGTGACTCCATCCAGCCACCTCATTCTCTGTCGTCCCCTTCTTCTCTTGCCCTCAATCTTTCCCAGCATTAGGCTCTTCTCCAGCGAGTCCTTTCTTCTCATTAGGTGGCCAAAGGATTTGAGTTTCAACTTCAGGATCTGGCTTTTTAAAGAGCAGTCAAGGTTCATCTCCTCTAGGACTGACCGGTTTGATCGCCTTGCAGTCCAAGGGACTCGCAGGAGTCTTCTCTAGCATCATAGTTCAAAGGCCTCAATTCTTTGGCGCATATATACATAGTCTACATAATTATACTGTAAGTAAAACCTCTATGGAGGTATTGTGGTGACTGCCTAACTCAGGGGTCTTCAAACTTGGCCCTTTTATGACTTGTGGATTTCAGCTCCCAGAATTCCTCAGACAGGCATGCTGGAATTCTGGGAGTTGAAGTCTGCAAGTCATAAAAGGGCCAAGTTTGAAGACCCCTGGCCTAACAGGATTTCCAATTCAGCTATGGAGGTGATTGCCTCTAGCATTGCTTGTTGCAGTTCTTTTAGGGAACCAGAGAACGTACATCATGAGTAGTCTTGTGCAATATTTTTAATAGTTTCCATATCCTCCACACAATCACAACAAGGAGGTTTTTCCATTCCCCACTGATCCAGTGCAGAAGAATGTCTAAATAGAATCTTCTGACAGAAAAAATCTTTAATTCCAAGTTGCCTACTTTGTCATCTGGTTGTTTGAATGATCATTTTTGGGTAATAGACTCATAACTACCATGTTTCCTGAAAGTAAGGCCTACACCAACAATAAGTCCTAGCTTGATTTTTTGGGGGTGGGCGTAATAAAAGCCCTACCCCAAAAATAAGCCCTAGTTTTGGGGTGAGACACACACCTAAAAATCCAAGTTAGGGTGGGGGTGTGGGGGTATGGAGCTTCCCCACTCACCCTGCACCCACTTCCCTTGCAGCCAGGCCTCTCCTCTCTGGCTCACTTCTTCTTCTAAGGCCTCTTCTGCAGCCAGGCCTGCAATTCTCAGTCACGGGCCTTTCTGGAAGCCCACTGCAGCCAGGACCCAAGCTATGGATTCAACACATAGCTCGGTTCTGTAAGACCTCAGCAGCCGAGCACCAAGCTATGGATTGAATCCATAGCTCGCTACTCAGCTGCTTAGACCTTCTGGAAAGGCCTGACTGCAAAATGCAGGTCCGAATACAGCTGCAGAACTTTGGCCTCAGAAGAAGTGGACCGGCTGTGTGGCGCTGTCAGTGCTAGAGGTGAGGTAAGGCCTACCCTGAAAATAAGACGACTTTTGGAGGAAGAAGAAGAAGGAGGAGGAGGTGGAGGAGGTGGAGGTGGAGGAGGTGGAGGTGGAAGAGGTGGAGGTGGAGGAAGAAGAAGAAGAAGAAGAAGAAGAAGAAGAAGAAGAAGAAGAAGAAGAAGAAGAAGACAATCTTATTTTCAGGGAAACACAGTAGAACTTCAGTGAAGTGCTATTTCTTGAAAGTTCACTGACCTTGAGGAAATGGAGAAAGATCTAGCATTTCAGAGTCTTTTACATGGGTGCATAGGGGCTGCGTCGCAGGGATTCCAAATTCATTTTTTTCTCGTTTTATGTTAATTAGTTATTACATATCTTATTATATCCTCGTACCCTGAGGGTTTTGTACCTTGATTGCATTATAGAAATGAAGCTAATAGGAACAAATGTGTGCTTTTGGTGGGTTCTGCAAAAGACAGATGGCGTTAAGGAATGCTCATTGGATATGGTGTAGGAGGGGGCTCACTGCTGCAGATTAAATTAAATTTCATGTTCGTATTAAGTACATTTTTGCATTCAGCGGAAACAATAATTGAAAGATCTCTTGGGCCACCGCTGGGATGCTGAACAGAAATAATAAGTAAAGATTTCCACTTGCTACGGAGAGATGAACTGAATTTACAAAACTGGGGTCAATCTTCTAATACATCTGCAGCTTTATTGCTCTCATTGTAAATGGAAAGCTGACCCTTCCCTTTGTTTAAATTATATATATATTCTCTTTGTTTAAATTATATATATACAGGGCTTTTTTTCTCATAGAACGCTCAGAACGGAGTTCCGGCACCTTTTTTGGATGGAACCTTGTAGGGTAGGCAAGGCGGGTTGTATGACATGTATGAGTTCCGGCACCTGACCTACATATATATATATATATATATATATATATATATATATATATATATATATATATATATATATATATATATATATATATATATATATATATATATATATATATATATATATATATATATATATATATATATATATATATATTTGTGTAAATTTTAAATTGCTAACAAAGAATTAAGGGAGACTGATATGCATTTCAAACTTATTAGTTTTCATCAGTCAGCCATACCCTTCTGAGATTCGAACCTGGGCTGATTGCACATTAGGCAGTTGTTTTCGCCTCTAAGCCACAGGATCTCTCTCGCTTTGTTAGCTGAGAAGCAAGGGGAGATATATGTCAAATGCTTGTTAACTATTTTTAGTTAACAAGCATTTGACATATATCTCCCCTTGCTTGGTAATCTAAAAATAGTTAACAAGCATTTGACATATATCTCCCCTTGCTTCTCAGCTAACAAAGCGAGAGAGATCCTGTGGCTTAGAGGCGAAAACAACTGCCTAATGTGCAATCAGCCCAGGTTCGAATCTCAGAAGGGTATGGCTGACTGATGAAAACTAATAAGTTTGAAATGCATATCAGTCTCCCTTAATTCTTTGTTAGCAATTTAAAATTTACACAAATATGAGCTGTCACCGGTGTGACTACTGCCTGTCGATGGCCTTCAGGTTAGGCTGACACAGGAAATAAAGATTTGTCCCATGTTTGGGGCCTAGCAAGGTAATCTAAAAATAGTTAACAAGCATTTGACATATATCTCCCCTTGCTTCTCAGCTAACAAAGCGAGAGAGATCCTGTGGCTTAGAGGCGAAAACAACTGCCTAATGTGCAATCAGCCCAGGTTCGAATCTCAGAAGGGTATGGCTGACTGATGAAAACTAATAAGTTTGAAATGCATATCAGTCTCCCTTAATTCTTTGTTAGCAATTTAAAATTTACACAAATATGAGCTGTCACCGGTGTGACTACTGCCTGTCGATGGCCTTCAGGTTAGGCTGACACAGGAAATAAAGATTTGTCCCATGTTTGGGGCCTAGCAAGGTAATCTAAAAATAGTTAACAAGCATTTGACATATATCTCCCCTTGCTTCTCAGCTAACAAAGCGAGAGAGATCCTGTGGCTTAGAGGCGAAAACAACTGCCTAATGTGCAATCAGCCCAGGTTCGAATCTCAGAAGGGTATGGCTGACTGATGAAAACTAATAAGTTTGAAATGCATATCAGTCTCCCTTAATTCTTTGTTAGCAATTTAAAATTTACACAAATATGAGCTGTCACCGGTGTGACTACTGCCTGTCGATGGCCTTCAGGTTAGGCTGACACAGGAAATAAAGATTTGTCCCATGTTTGGGGCCTAGCAAGGTAATCTAAAAATAGTTAACAAGCATTTGACATATATCTCCCCTTGCTTCTCAGCTAACAAAGCGAGAGAGATCCTGTGGCTTAGAGGCGAAAACAACTGCCTAATGTGCAATCAGCCCAGGTTCGAATCTCAGAAGGGTATGGCTGACTGATGAAAACTAATAAGTTTGAAATGCATATCAGTCTCCCTTAATTCTTTGTTAGCAATTTAAAATTTACACAAATATGAGCTGTCACCGGTGTGACTACTGCCTGTCGATGGCCTTCAGGTTAGGCTGACACAGGAAATAAAGATTTGTCCCATGTTTGGGGCCTAGCAAGGTAATCTAAAAATAGTTAACAAGCATTTGACATATATCTCCCCTTGCTTCTCAGCTAACAAAGCGAGAGAGATCCTGTGGCTTAGAGGCGAAAACAACTGCCTAATGTGCAATCAGCCCAGGTTCGAATCTCAGAAGGGTATGGCTGACTGATGAAAACTAATAAGTTTGAAATGCATATCAGTCTCCCTTAATTCTTTGTTAGCAATTTAAAATTTACACAAATATGAGCTGTCACCGGTGTGACTACTGCCTGTCGATGGCCTTCAGGTTAGGCTGACACAGGAAATAAAGATTTGTCCCATGTTTGGGGCCTAGCAAGGTAATCTAAAAATAGTTAACAAGCATTTGACATATATCTCCCCTTGCTTCTCAGCTAACAAAGCGAGAGAGATCCTGTGGCTTAGAGGCGAAAACAACTGCCTAATGTGCAATCAGCCCAGGTTCGAATCTCAGAAGGGTATGGCTGACTGATGAAAACTAATAAGTTTGAAATGCATATCAGTCTCCCTTAATTCTTTGTTAGCAATTTAAAATTTACACAAATATGAGCTGTCACCAGTGTGACTACTGCCTGTCGATGGCCTTCAGGTTAGGCTGACACAGGAAATAAAGATTTGTCCCATGTTTGGGGCCTAGCAAGGTAATCTAAAAATAGTTAACAAGCATTTGACATATATCTCCCCTTGCTTCTCAGCTAACAAAGCGAGAGAGATCCTGTGGCTTAGAGGCGAAAACAACTGCCTAATGTGCAATCAGCCCAGGTTCGAATCTCAGAAGGGTATGGCTGACTGATGAAAACTAATAAGTTTGAAATGCATATCAGTCTCCCTTAATTCTTTGTTAGCAATTTAAAATTTACACAAATATGAGCTGTCACCGGTGTGACTACTGCCTGTCGATGGCCTTCAGGTTAGGCTGACACAGGAAATAAAGATTTGTCCCATGTTTGGGGCCTAGCAAGGTAATCTAAAAATAGTTAACAAGCATTTGACATATATCTCCCCTTGCTTCTCAGCTAACAAAGCGAGAGAGATCCTGTGGCTTAGAGGCGAAAACAACTGCCTAATGTGCAATCAGCCCAGGTTCGAATCTCAGAAGGGTATGGCTGACTGATGAAAACTAATAAGTTTGAAATGCATATCAGTCTCCCTTAATTCTTTGTTAGCAATTTAAAATTTACACAAATATGAGCTGTCACCGGTGTGACTACTGCCTGTCGATGGCCTTCAGGTTAGGCTGACACAGGAAATAAAGATTTGTCCCATGTTTGGGGCCTAGCAAGGTAATCTAAAAATAGTTAACAAGCATTTGACATATATCTCCCCTTGCTTCTCAGCTAACAAAGCGAGAGAGATCCTGTGGCTTAGAGGCGAAAACAACTGCCTAATGTGCAATCAGCCCAGGTTCGAATCTCAGAAGGGTATGGCTGACTGATGAAAACTAATAAGTTTGAAATGCATATCAGTCTCCCTTAATTCTTTGTTAGCAATTTAAAATTTACACAAATATGAGCTGTCACCGGTGTGACTACTGCCTGTCGATGGCCTTCAGGTTAGGCTGACACAGGAAATAAAGATTTGTCCCATGTTTGGGGCCTAGCAAGGTAATCTAAAAATAGTTAACAAGCATTTGACATATATCTCCCCTTGCTTCTCAGCTAACAAAGCGAGAGAGATCCTGTGGCTTAGAGGCGAAAACAACTGCCTAATGTGCAATCAGCCCAGGTTCGAATCTCAGAAGGGTATGGCTGACTGATGAAAACTAATAAGTTTGAAATGCATATCAGTCTCCCTTAATTCTTTGTTAGCAATTTAAAATTTACACAAATATGAGCTGTCACCGGTGTGACTACTGCCTGTCGATGGCCTTCAGGTTAGGCTGACACAGGAAATAAAGATTTGTCCCATGTTTGGGGCCTAGCAAGGTAATCTAAAAATAGTTAACAAGCATTTGACATATATCTCCCCTTGCTTCTCAGCTAACAAAGCGAGAGAGATCCTGTGGCTTAGAGGCGAAAACAACTGCCTAATGTGCAATCAGCCCAGGTTCGAATCTCAGAAGGGTATGGCTGACTGATGAAAACTAATAAGTTTGAAATGCATATCAGTCTCCCTTAATTCTTTGTTAGCAATTTAAAATTTACACAAATATGAGCTGTCACCGGTGTGACTACTGC
>NC_138206.1:119112768-119177768 GCF_964194415.1 Vipera berus | reverse complement strand
GTGAGTAACACGGTTATAAAGTGAATTGGGCTTCCCCCCATTGTCTTTGCTTGGCAGAAGGTCAAGATCATGAGACCATCAAAATATGAGTCAGTTGCCAAGCGTCTGAATTTTCATCATGTCATTGTGGGGATTCTACAAGGGTCATAAATAGAATAGAACAGAATAGAACAGAACAGAACAGAACGGAACAGAACAAAATGAAATATGGAATGGAATAGAATAGAATAGAATAGAATAGAATAGAATAGAATAGAATAGAATAGAATAGAATAGAATAGAATAGAATAGAATAGAATAGAATAGAATAGAATAGAATAGAATTCAGAATGAATAGAATAGAATAGAATAGAATAGAATAGAATAGAATAGAATAGAATAGAATAGAATAGAATAGAATAGAATAGAATAGAATAGAATAGAATAGAATGAATGGAATGGAATGGAATGGAATGGAATGGAAAGGAAAGGAATGGAAAGGAATATAGAATATGGAATATGGAATATGGAATATGGAATATGGAATGGAACAGAACGGAACGGAACGGAACGGAACGGAACAGAACAGAACAGAACAGAACAGAACAGAATAGAATAGAGCTGGAAGGGAACTTGGAGGTCTTCTAGGCCAGCCCCCTTCTCAAGCAGGAGAACCTGTCCTATACCATCTCAGACAAATGGTTTTCCAGTCTCTTCTTAAAAACCTGCAATGACGGGGCACCCACTTATAAGTTATAAGTGCCAGGACCAGTCACTGTGTCATTTTTCCCCCCAGCACTCTTGTAACTTCCAGCCATTGCTAAACAATTGATTGTAAAGCAAGAACTATCAGTATAAACCTGGGAGAAATCAGCGTCCCTAAAACCAGCAAAACCCTAAAAGCTTGCCCTAAAGTGGTAGAGCAGAACAGAACAGAATAGAATAACAGAGTTGAAAGGCACCTTGGAGGTCTTCTAATCCAAACCCCTGCAAAAGCTGGAGACCCTTAAGCCAATGGTTGTCCAATCTCTTCTTGAAAACCTCCAGTGATGAAGCACCTAGAACTTCTGGAGGGAGGCCGTTCCATTGGCTGATTGTTCTCACTGTCAGGAAATTTCTCCTTGATGAGTTTCCATCCGTTGCATCTTGTCCTTCCTTCAGGTCCTTTGGAGAATGGCTTGACTCCCTCTCCTTTGGGGCAGCCCTTAAATATGCAAAGCAGGCCTATCATTTCCCCTCTTCCTACAGATCCGTCTGCAAAGTTTTTTTATTATTATTATTTTCTGAAACATCGCTGCAGTATAGAATGAAGAACTTGAGCGAAGGCCAGTGCTGTAAATCTCCCCAAAGCATTAAAAAAAATGCTTAGGCAAGTATTTCCCTTCAGCTCAGTACTAAACTGTAACTTCTGGGACTTTATGCCCTGCCAGACTCACAGAGCATGGAAAGATATTTGTAGAGGGGTTAAAAAAAAGGCTTCTAACTCTAGTGAATTGTTTTAGAGCTAGAAAGATTCAAATATACAGTAGAGAGAGACTGTTTTCTCAAGAGGTTGAACCTCAGAAGTCCTCTCAATCTATCCGCACATCATACAATTTGACCCTCACGTTGCGTTGTATTTGCCTCATACTTTCCATATAAACTGACTGCTGCTGAATTCATGCATGGCACACAATGCTTTTATCGAAAGGTTTCGCCCCAAAATGCCTTCTGAATAATGTTCTGCCTTCAGAGGCGGTAGCTAAAAAAGGTACACCCAGGAGGAAAATTGCATGTGAAGGTTCACAAGCACAAATTAGGAACAGAAATAGATGGAATCTTCCTTTCCTTGCCAGGCATTTGCATCGTGCACTGGGTGGACAAGATGATATTTTCAAAGTTGTAATGGTGACGTTGAGGGACAAAGGGAAGAGATGCTGCCTAGAAAATGATCAGAGAAGAGAGGCAAGAGCCCATAGAATAGAATAGAACAGTCCAAGCTTTCCTGTTAACTGAAAGATACCGTGTGCATCAATGTACAGTTAGTCAATAGGATGGGTATCCTTGTTGCTCAAAAAGTAGAATAGAATAGAATAGAATAGAATAGAATAGAATAGAATAGAATAGAATAGAATAGAATAGAATAGAATAGAATAGAATAGAATAGAATAGAACAGAACAGAACAGAACAGAACAGAACAGCACAGCACAGCACAACACAGAATATAGAATAGAATAGAACAGAACAGAACAGAACAGAACAGCACAGCACAGCACAGCACAGCACAGAATATAGAATAGAATAGAATAGAATAGAATAGAATAGAATAGAATAGAATAGAATAGAATAGAATAGAATAGAATAGAATAGAATAGAATAGAATAGAATAGAATAGAATAGAAAACAGAACAGCACACCAGACCAGACTAGACCAGAACAGAACACACCAGAACAGAACAGAACAGAATAGAATAGAATAGAATGTAGAACAGAACAGACTAGAACGAAACAGAACAGGACAGAACAGAATAAACTAGAACAGAATAGAACAGAACAGAACAGAACAGAACAGAACAGAACAGAACAGAACAGAACAGAATAGAATAGAATAGAATAGAATAGAATAGAAGAATAGAATAGAATAGAATATTCTTGATTGGTCAATTGTGATTGGACACACAAGGAATTTGTTTAGCAGAGTGATGGCATAGTGGAAAAAGCTGTCTTTGGGTCTAGTCATTTTGGTATGCAATGCCTTGTAGCAGCATCCTGAGGAAAGGAGGTGAAACGGTTTATGTCCAGGATCTAAGGAGTCCGTGGACATTTTCTCAGTCCGTGCAGTGTGTAGGTTATCAGTGGAAGTCAGGCTGCATGAAACTGTTGTTTTTTTTTTTTCCTGCAGTCCAAACTATCCATTGAAATCCGTCCCTGTCCTGTTTGGCTGCTGTGCCAAATGAAACAGTTATAAAGGCACAAATGACAGACTCAACCATTTCTCTGTGGAAAGGCTGAACAGCCAGAGGGAGAAACTTAGGGAGGACTCGCCCTAATGGACCAAGCAGTTGAAAATGCCAGTGGGAATTTTGGACCTTCACATGTGCTAGATTCTGTTAATGCAGCCTTACAATAAAGAAGGTGTTTGGCTGTTGTTGTTGTTGTTGTTGTTGTTGTTGTTTTTGCTACAGCAAAAAGGTTAGGTTAACTCCCACCCTCTGCAATCCAACCCCATTTGAGAGATGTCTCAAGATGTGTTTTTCTTTTTTCCCCCAACATATCTGGGAATCCCTCGGGAACAGGGACCCACAGGATGGGTCTATTCCATTTGAAAGACTCTCCCACGTAGCAGGCATTTTATGATTTTTTATTATTATTATTCTTCCGTTTTATTATACACCACCCAGAGTCACATTTGTGGGATAATGTCAGGCACCAACAATCTGAAGCAGAATTGGTGGGTGGGCACGAGTAGATACTTCATTGCTGATCACCTATATTACAAGAATCTCACCAGACAGTCTGCCTTCCCTTGGGAAACGGCAGATATAACCTAAGGTTTGACTTCAGAAGTTTCCTCCTAAGGACCAATTCTAAGCTGGAATGTCTCTTTACTTCTCCTAGAGGGGCCCTGTCTCCTTCCACCAGTGGTTCCACCACAGATGAACAGCTGTGTACATTTTATCAATCAATCAATCAATCAATCAATCAATCAATTCCAAAGAAGAAGGGCTACAGGCATGTTTCCCTGAATCCCTTTAGTCCCTAAGGGAAAGAATTCAGAATTACCATTTGTACACAACGTTCTAGCTGAACAACGATGATTATCATAATCCATTACCTTTGTATTGCCGAGGAAATTATTGTTGATCTAGTAGGTTACGACTTGACATTTTTCTAGCCAGTCTATTGAAATTCTACCCTGCTTTGACTGGACAAGGCTGAATGAGTGTTACTTATTGAAAATCCTTTGACTTCAGTAATACTTTGTTGATGTGTAATTAAACTTGCAAGAGGCAGACACAACAGAAACAACACAACAGTATTCCTTTTTAAAAAAAATAATAAAAAAATAAATCTTCCCTATAGTATTTTCAACTCTTGTTGATAATAAGTTTTGGCAACAACTATAAGATTGTCATCACTAGAGTAGTAGATGTAGAACTAATAACACTTGTTCCAAGTGCTAATAAATTTTCACAAACATCAGAGCAGTAGTTCAGAAACCCAGTAAGGAGATCAGCATTTAATATCTGCTGGAGGCCATGCACGGATTTTAGAACTAAGCAATGATTTTCGCAGGATTCAACATTGTGGGTCATCTTCTTAACCAGAATATTTTGTTTGGCCACAAAACAGGCTTGTTAATTTATTGCAAGTAGAGAAGACTTTCCCACTTCTGTTCTAATCTTCACGTAGCAGAGTGCCTCCACAGCAGTAAATATGTTGTTCCCTCTGTTCTTTCCAGCAGTACAATTAAATCTTTATCTTAGAGGCACAAAATTAACGGAAAAAAGAAAAAAAAAACCTCACGTTTGGATTCTTTTCAGGTTACGTTGACACATTTGTTCACTTCCAAAGGCCAGATAAAGCTATTTTACCCTCAATAAACACAATGAGTATACACCAAGCTAATGGCTTTGCAACTTTTCTCATTAGAATTGTGCAAACCTTACAGTTTGGAAAATCACCACTCTACTGTACGTATATCTGAAACTTCTCAAGAACAAACTAGCTTAAACAGAATTCTCTTCTCTGCTTTGAAGAATAATATTTGCATTTCCCTCCTGCTTGAAATCTGTTCAGAGAAATTAATAACAACAACAACAACAATAACAGAGGGTAATTTTATTGTGCACGTAACCAGAAGCAAGTGCTAGCAAACATGTAATTATTTACAGTAAGAAAATAATAAAAGTAATGTTTTAATGCAAATATTTATTTATTTATTTATTTATTTATTTATTTATTTAATTAAATTTTTATACCGCCCTACTCCCGAAGGACTCAGGGCGGTGAACAGGGCATATAATAAAAATACAAAAATACAAAAGTTAAAATAGAATTAAATTAATGCCCAAAATAAAACAATAAAATATACAAATATTTAAAACCCTAAATTAACTCCCCATCAGGCCAGGCCAGCTTGTTCGAATAAGTGGGTCTTTAACCCGCGCCGGAAGGAGCGGAGATCCGGTGCCATCCGGAGCTCAACCGGCAGTTGATTCCACAAAGCCGGGGCGCCCACAGAGAAGGCCCTCCCCCTGGGGGCCACCAGCCGGCATTCTCTGACCGGAGGCACCCTGAGGAGGCCCTCTCTGTGGGAACGCACAGGGCGGAGGGGAGTTGACGCCGGCAGCAGGTGGTCCCCGAGGTATAGAGTGCAAACATTTGTTCTGGCTGTATCAAGGTTGCAAAGACAATAAGATTTTGCCTGCAGGTAACAGGTAGTTTCATGTGGATTTAATACTTTGGGAGTTTTGTGTGTTTGAGCTATAAGTAAACAACTCATTCAAAAGTAGAATAATAGTAAGAGACTTTCAAATAATCCATAGCAAATTTATGATGATGATGACGACAACAACAACAACAATAATAATAATAGTAATGATAATAATAAAGTTGGAAGGGACCTTGGAGGTCATCTAGTCCAACCCCCTGCTCAGGCAGGAAACCCTGAGCAGGATTATGGGGAGGCTGAGCTCTACCACCTGTTTATTGGACCCGTGCCCCTCCTGGCTGGTTTATTCAGCTCGGGAGGAGACACGAGGCTGGTTCCAGGCAGTGATATCTGCCTCTTTGAGTGAGGGTGTCTTTCCTGCTGCCTTGAAGGAGGCGGTGGGGAGGCCCCTCCTCAAGAAGCCTGCCCTGGACCCGGCTGTTTTAAATAACTACTGTCCAGTCTCCAACCTTCGCTTTTTGGCGAAGGTTGTTGAGAGTGTGGTGGCGCATCAGCTTCCTCTGTTCCTGCAGGAAACTGATTATCTGGACCCGTACCAATCGGGTTTCAGGCCCAGGTACAGCACGGAGACGGCATTGGTCGTGCTGATGAATGATCTCTGGCGGGCTCGGGACAGGGGCTGCTCCTCTGTCCTAGTCCTTTTAGATCTCTCAGCGGCTTTTGATACCATCGACCATGGTATCCTGCTGCGACATCTTGGGGAGTTCGGAGTGGGTGGCACTGTTTTACGGTGGTTCTCCTCCTAACTCCTGGGCCGTTCGCAGTCGGTGTTGACGGGAGGGCAGAGGTCTGCCCCGAGGCCTCTCGTTTGTGGAGTTCCAGGCTATAGTTTGTTATTACTTGTATCAACCCTCAGTTTGGTTGAGTAATTGTTACCTGTGGGTTTTGTGAATATTCATGAAGTAATCCAGGACAGATTGTGTGTATGTGTGTGTATGTTTTAATCACAAGAAAATCTATTACTTGTCATAGGTCCTATATAAGGATGTAACATTCTTTGGTAGATATTTCATCGAGTGCTATTATGAAACTTTTCAGCAAGCTGCATATTTAAAAGCTATAAAGGGAAAACTTGATTCTCCGCATATATTGCAGAAATGGGGCTGGTGATGTATATTGCACATAAAAAAAAAAGAAGATGGAAAGGTAGAAAGAGTCAGAAGAGAAGAACACATTGGAATAAAGGTGTAAAGAGGTGCCTGACTTACTAAAGACGGTGTGCTTAGCCCCATATTTAAATTACAAAATGTTGTTGGCTTTTGAAGCCTTCCACAAGATTTCATTTCATTCGAGATAGCTTAAATAGGTTGTTGGTTGGCCTTTCTATTTCTTGGGTCTCTTTATTTTCTTTTCACACCTGGCAAAACTTGAAAAAAAGGCAAGAGTTTTGCAGAATGTAGGTTAGGCGAGGCCAAGGATGACGAGGTTGCGTCCGTCGGGATTGACGAGTGCGCAAAAGAAACTGCTCATTTTAAAAGAAGCTATTGTCAAAGACATAACATGTTGGCATCTTCTCCTGCCTTCAATTTGCATTGCACATGACAGGGCCCTCCGGCAGCCAGGATCTAAAAACTCGATCAGATGTACCTAATTCTTTTCTTAGGCAGGCTTTTCAAAACTCATCTGCAGCCTTGACAAAATAGACAACCAGAATAGAAACCTTTTTAATTGTATAAGGAAGGGTAATATCACAAGGTCAAGGAAGATCTGAGTTGGTTTTTGTTTTTTTATTGGGATGGAGAACTTTATGGAGTGACTGTTCCTTCTTTCCTCTTGTAATTGAGTATAACAGATAATTTAAGTAATCCTCTTTCCTTTTTCATTTGCGGTTCGTGTGACTAAAGATAGATTGAGAAGCTCTGGAAATGATACCAATGCAACTTGTTCTCTACTTACTCAGAGTAATTTGTAAAGTTCTCCTTCAGGACTTCTGTCCACCAAGGCTTTGAGACAATGAAGAATAGAACATTCATGGAAAGAAGAATCTCCTAAACACGAGAAGATGTGGAAGAAAGTTCCAGAAAGAGCAGGTTGTTGACAGACAGAAATGGAACAATAAAACACAAATGTAAATGTTGGTGAATTTTGTTTTGGCTAGAAGGAAAAGTTTATTCTCTTAGCTCACCTTTTCATAAAACTTTCCTCAGAAAGGATCTTTTGCATAATTCAGCTCTTGCAAAAAGAACTTAAACCCTTTGCAGTGTTGGAATTCAAATACCTGAACAACTGGTTCTCTTATTCGATGCAGGCCTGGGCCTCCGAGGCCTAGAACAGACTTCCGGACATCTGGAAGTGGCATCCATGCACTTCTGGTGGGCTGTTCTAGGCCAGGGAGGCGTCCTCCAGGCTTCCCAGGCCTAGAACAGACTTATGGAAGTGGCATCTATGCACTTCTGGTGGGCTGTTCTAGGCCTAGGAGGCCTCCTCCAGGCCTCCAAGGCCTACACTGGACTTCTGGAAGCCAGCTGGTTCTCCTAATGTAGAAAAATTTAGCTACTGGTGCTACCATACTGGTGTGAACCGTCTGAATCCTACCACTGCACCTTGCTCGTACATAAATATACTGTCATGTCTCACAAATGATGGCAAATATATGCGTCACAAGGTCTAATGAAGGCTATTGCTAAGCACATTGGTTTGTGCTTAAATTGTAAGCCGCCCTGAGTCTTCGGAGAAGGGCGGAATATAAATGGGATTAAAATAAATAAATAAATAAATAAATAATCTGGATCAGTCACTGGGATCAATGGTTTAGTCATCTGAGCTTTTGGTCTTGTGTTGGAGTCCATACTCAGGGAACTTCTCCCTAGTAGAATGTATTCTTTGGTCTACTCTATGTATCATATTTATGTGGTGTTTAGTTGGGTGTAGCTTCCTCTTGGTTGATTGGTGCAGTACTGCATGTCATGTCTCTCTTTCTAAAAAGTAATAATAATTAGTGGAAAGACTGTTTCACTGAGGAACACTCAATGGCATGTATTTCCTATGCTTTTTCTAAAAAAAAAAATCCATGCATTTTCATTAGAAATCTTTTCATGGCTGTTCAAGGGAAGATGAACAGGCACCTTCCCAAAATGAATTGAAGGAGCAATATAAAACTTTGCCCAATTTGGTAGGGAAAAACAAAACAAAATACCTTGTTTACAAAATCCAAAGTGTAGGCACAACCCTGATTAAAATATGGCTACAAACATGAACCCAGAATAAGAGTTGGAAGGGACTCTGGAGGTCTTCTGGTCCAATCCGCTGCTCAACTACGAGACTCTATGCCATTTTAGAAAATGGCTGTCCAATTTTTTTTTATTAAAAACCTCCAGTGTTGTAGTACCCACAACTTCTAGAGGCCAGTTGTTCCTAGTTGTTCCCACTGTCAGGAAATTTCTCCCTAGCTCTAGGTTGCTTCTCTCCTGGGTTAGTTTCCATCCATTTTTTTTTCTTCTCTTGCCTTCTGGTGCTTTGGAGAATAGGTTGACCCCCTTTTCTTTGTAGCAGCCCCTTAAACATTGCAACGCTTCTATCATAGCCTTTGTCATGTAAATGAGAGGAAATTTGATAAGGACATGTGGTCAATTAAAACTGACTTGTTTGTTTCACATTTTATACTTTTTTAGGGCAGGGGAGAAGGATAATGTAAAAATAAGGGATTTTATAAAGGCATTGCAGGAATCCTGAAATCATTCATGACTGATTTTGTCTAAGATTTTCTTAGTTTTACCAAGTATTGAATTCAGAGCTTCTGGCCTGCAAACCCACTTTTTATCAGCAGGAGTCCCTATCTTGCTTCAATCCATTTGTTTTCAAGTGATTGATGTGTTTGCTCAGAAGCAGTTAAGGACCAACATTCTGAGCTTTGCCTTGGATTAATTTGGAAATTGTCCAAAATAACAGTTACAGGGAATATGATGCTTGTTTTTCCTTAGGCAACTTACCTGAAGGCAAGATATTTCACTGGTTAATTGTCCCCACTGTAAGGAAGTTTCTCCTTAGTTCCAGGTTGCTTCTCTCTTTGATCAGTTTACAACCGTTGTTTCTTGTCCTGCCCTCTCATGCTTTGGAGAATAGTTTGACCCCCTCTTCTTTGTGGCAGCCCATCAAATACTGGAATACTGCTATCATGTCACCCCTATTTCTTCTTTCCTTTAGATTAGCAAACCCAAGTCCTGCAACCGTTTTTCGTATGTTTTAGTCTCCAGGCCTTGGATCATCATAGTTGCTGTTCTCTGAATTTTTTCCAAAGTTTCAACATCTTTTTTGTAGTATGGTGACCCAAATTGGTTGCAGTATTTCAGGTGTTGTCTCACTGGGGTTTTATCAAGCGGTACTAATACTTCTTACCTCTTATTTTACTTCTTATCCATCCTCTAAAATAACATCTAGTTAAGAATGTACTAAAAGGGACACAGTGGCTCAGTGGGTTGGGATGCTGAGCTTGTCGATCAGAAGGTCGGCAGTTTGGTGGGTCGAATCCCGAGTGCTGCGTAACAGAGTGAGCGCCTGTTACTCGTCCCAGCTTCTGCCAACCTAGCAGTTCGAAAGCACGTTAAAAATGCAAGTAGAAAAATAGGGACCACTACGGTGGGAAGGTAACAGCGTTCCGTGCACCTTTGGTGTCTAGCGATGCCAGCCACATGACCATGGAGACATCCTCGGACAAGCGCTGGCTCTTCAGCTTTGAAATGGAGATGAGCACCAGCCCCTAGAGTCGGAAACGACTAGCACACATGTGCGGGGTAACCTTTACCTTTACCTTTACCTTTAAGAATGTACTGGATCAGAAGTATCATGGTGAGTGTTGTTGTTTTGCATGCCCTGCATTCTTAAACTCTGTTAGCCAGTATGTTGAAACCTTCATCTCATCAAAGATGGATTAATGCTGAAGAGGGTAAAGAGTAACACTTTCCAGATATGTTATTTGAAGAAGATTACTGCTTTTCAGGTTAGATTAAATTTGAATAGGCGCTGTAGCTCAAATGTCAACGCCATTTTAAACTTGCAGACACTCATAATATTTTCGTAATGATGGGGGAAGAAGCAAAGGCCCGAATAAATCTTCACTATCATAACAACTTCATTCTTGTTACAGTATTTATTTGCCGGCCCCAATACAGCATTCCTGAAAGTACTTCTGTTTTTTGAAGAATATAGAACATAGAATAATACAGTTGCAAATGACCTTGGAGGTCTTCTAGTCCAATCCCCTGTTGGAGCAAAAACCCCTATACTATTTCAAATAAATGATTGTCCAGTCTCTTTTTGAAGGCCTCCATTGATGGAGCACCCACAACTTATGAAGGCAAGCTATTCCATCGGTTGATTGCTCTCACCATTAGGAAATTTCTCCTTTGTTCAAGGTTGCTTCTCTCCATTGTTTCTCATCTTGCCTTCTGGTGCTTTGGAAAATAGGTTGACTCCCCATGTTCTTTGAGGGAGCCCTTCAAATATTGGAAGAGTGCTATCATATCCCCCTTAGTCATTCTTTATATATAGACAGAATGCATATTGTAAAGTTAAACTATAAAGTTTTATACATTGCTCAGTTTTTTATGCTTATTTTAAACAACTTTCCACCCCGTCTGTAGAAGTAGCAATTTAATAAACGATGCAATCATGGGAATTTTCCATATTTCAAGTACTCTTGGTTAGGAAAAAAAAGGGGGAAAAAAGAGATTGAATGGGGGGAAAAAAACACAGAGCTTTTGATTCAACTAATCCACGAGTGTGAATCATACTATATTTAACTGCACAGCACACAGCAATAAATTGAATATTAGACAGAAAGAGAGAGGCACTTGAAAAATAATAGAATTTTACCAACATAATAAAATTTATAGAAAGGCCAGCATCCATGACCTAGGAAAGCTTTGCAATACAGAGCTACTTAAAAAGGAAGATAGATATAAGTTAACTTTAGAAACTCAGTCGCACTTAACAATAAAACCTCTACCTGTAATTTCATAACTTAAGTACACACACTGGAAATATAGCTTCTGAAGTCAATATTCAAAGGCCTGGGATAAAATACTGTTGCTTTATTCCTTAGGAAAAGACCTTGCCATCATTAAGATGTTGTTAATTAGCTTTACACTGATTTCATAACATCATTTTTTTTAATATTACAACTGTAAGAAAAGGTAAACTGTAAAATCAGTTGCTGGGTATCCAGTGGTCAGGAGTGAAGAACTAACTTTTTCATTTCTTTTTAATACCCCCCAGGAGTGAAATATTACTTTTCGGAACTAGAGTGCCCCAAGCTGCTCTCTTGATGTAGGGAAGCAGAGCACTTTGTTCAGGTGGACAATTTATTTGGCTGAAGAATTTGTTAGTAGCTCAGCTCATCTTTAGTTGGTCTTTAATTAGCTTAGGACTACAGTAGATTCTTTCTTTTTTCCCAGTGCTTTTGTAATGACAGTATACAACCTGAAAGACAGGTGGGCCAAACAGACGATATTCTTATGACCCTGGTAGTCAAGGCAAGGTGGGCTTCTAGAGAGTCCTTTATTTCTCTCAACAAATGTTCCAGCCAATGACCCTTCAACAATCAATAAGGCTCTTACCCACATGCAACCTTGAAGGCAGCCACCCTCAGTCCCCCCAAACAACAGCCCCTCTAGTACAAAGAAAGGGATCTTGTGAGAGGGATCTCAGAGTCCAACTGGACAATCACTTAAACATGAGCCAGCCGTGTGCTGCAGCTGCCAAAAAAGCCAACACAGTGCTAGGCTGCATTAACAGAGGGATAGAATCAAGATCACCTGAAGTGTTAATACCACTTTACAAGGCCTTAGTAAGGCCACACTTGGAATACTGCATCCAGTGTTGGTCACCACAATGTAAAAAGGATGTTGAGACACTAGAAAGAGTGCAGAGAAGAGCAACAAAGATGATCAGGGGACTGGAGGCTAAAACATATAATGAATGGTTGCTGGAAATGGGCAGGTCTAGTTTAATGAAGAGAAGGACTTGGGGTGACATGATAGCAGTGTTCCAATATCTGAGGGGCTGCCCCAAAGAAGAGGGAGTCAAGCTATTCTCCAAAGCCCCTGAAGGCAGGACAAGAAGCAAAGGATGGAAACTAATCAAGGAGAGAAGCAGCCTGGAACTAAGTAGAAATTTCCTGACAGTTAGAACAATGAACCAGTGGAACAACCTGCCTCCAGAAGCTGTGAATGCTCCAACACTGGAAGTTTTTAAGAAGAGACTGGATAGCCATTTACCTGAGCAGGGAGTTGGACTAGATGACCTCCAAGGACCCTTCCAACTTTAGTAATTATTATTATTAAAGCCCACAGTGTAGGAGCATGCTCACAGCGCACAGTCCAGGGTTCCAAGTCCAATCCACCATGGAAGGTCCAGGCACAAGACAACGGCAGTCCTCAGGACAAGAAACAGGTCTCAGAAAAGAAGCAGTTCCAAAGCCCCAGTAAAGGAAAGGCCAAATGTAGGCCACAAGAGAAGAGTGAGGTCCAAAGCTTTATTTGGAATAACAATTTTTCCAAGTGAGGCAAGGCAAACAGCAACGGACACGAGTAAAACTCAAAGGACTATACCCCAAAGCATACAATTGTTTCTGACAAAGACTAACTCCCCATGGCTTCGCCTTAAGTTATTCCAATCCAGGTGTTCCTTATGAGGAGAGGTGGGGTGACTTCCTCCTGAGTAGCCTTTCAGTCCTTCTCTGAGCTTTCCTAAGCTCCACTCTCCATGACCTTGGATCAGCGGGGGAGGCAGCTGTTCTTCATCAGAGGGGATCAGCTGCTTATCAGCACCACTGCCTATCAACAGCTGATCCTCCCATGTGTATGTGCAGGCAGGCAGCTTTCCATCTGGTCAGCCACCTCTCCCAATGCCCGAGGGGCTGGGACAGCATTGTTCTAAGCCCTGGCATGCCTTCCCTTTTGGACAGACCTAGCTCCAAGTCTTCCTCCTCCTTCTCCTCTGAACCAGCCTCTGAGGGGGCTGTGACATATATTGACTATATTTTGGCGATAGAGAAAGATGGTTTGCAACAGCGGTGAATATCTGTAGCTCAGGTATAGGATGAGGGTGAACCTTCGTTCTCCGAGCCTATGGGTTGGTTTCCAAACATTTTGTTACCTGGCTAGGGAACATCTTCAGTAGCTTTTAAAGGATGTCCCTGTCAGTGTTTTGGTTTATTAGGGCTTCAGGTGTGAGTGTGTCAAGTCAGGATCTTGTGATAGCTCAGGTGTGAGTCATCAGTGAGAGGCTGGTGATGGTCTTGTGATGGGGAGATCGGAAGGTGAACTGCTGAGTGGGGGGGGGGAGATGGGGCTTGCGTGGGCTGGTTGTGGGTTGGTGCTGTCTCCTGTTGGCTGTGTGATAGATTTGGATTCTGATGAGTTCATAGGCTGATTGTAGATCAATGTGTCTGTTGATGGAATTGCTTGTGGAGTGCCAGGCTTCGATGAAAGATAGAGAAAGATGGGGGGGGGTGTCAAATAAGGACTCAGACCCTATAGGAAAAATGAACAAAAATAAGCAAAATTAAAATAAACTCTAACAAGTCCTTCTGTTGTTCCATCAGCTTGAGCATGTTACCAGCGCACAGGTTTTTTTCCTGGTGACTGTTGTTGGAAGGAAGATGTTGTGGGAATCTTACTATTCTACCTGGCACAAAGTGTCACCTGCTTTGAGGAAAATGGCACAGCTAATTTGTAGATGTCATAAAATTACTGGAATCTCTGTGGTAAATAGACGCTATAAATGCATGCTTTCTGAGCAAGTGTCAACACAAGGTATCCAAACATGTTTACCTGCAGTCGTATATGTGAAATCTGTCAGATTCACCTTTAGGGATATATACATTCGAGAAGCAGTTCCCTGGCCACCGAAAGTACCACTTGTCCTTTTCATGGGTGAGTAGCTAGTGTCATTATTCACCTGAATGTGTATAGGAAGAGTTGCTCTCCGCAGCAGGTTTTTGATGCCCCTTACTACCTATTTAATTACCTTCATTTTCCTCGTTATATTTAAATAAATCATGACTTCCTCTCCACCTTCTTCTATGTTATTTGAAATTGCCAGAGGATTCCTCTTATTATTGTGACATTTCCTTTGGTGACATGGGCTACCTATCAAGGAGGATCAGGATGTTTCCATAGCAGCAAGTCATTACTTCCCTTGGAAATTAAGGGCCTGCTTTGTCGCTTTTTCCTCCAGATAAAATTAACCTGTGCAAGATTGGTGTCGCTTCAACTATGTGTACACTTGGAGAGACAGACCAGGGGAAAAATAATAATAATAATAATAATAATAATAATAATAATAATAATAATAATAATAATAATGATGATGATGTTGCAGAAAGGCTGGTTTTGATTCTTTGCAGTTGCAAACATAAAAGCCAAAGGATCTTGTTTTGTGATCTTTGAGATTATGTGGTATGGATTGCAAAGCATCAATATGTTCCACAACACTATACGTCAAGGGTCTTCAAACCTGGCCCTTTGATGACTTGTGGACTTCAACTCCCAGAATTCCTCAGCCAGCCTCCATTTTGTTTGTTAGATTGAAGACAGGGGTCTTCAAACCTGGCCCTTTGATGACTTGTGGACTTCAACTCCCAGAATTCCTCAGCCAGCCTCCATTTCGTTTGTTAGATTGAAGACAGGGGTCTTCAAACATGGCCCTTTGATGACTTGTGGACTTCAACTCCCAGAATTCCTCAGCCAGCGTGCCAGGCTGAGGAATTCTTGAAGTCCACAAGTTATCAAAGGGCCAAGTTTGAAGACCCCTGATATAGACTTTAAGAGGAGTGGACTTCCACTCTCAGAATTCCTCAGCCAAGTTTGAAGACCCCTGCTATATGTCTTACATCAGCAATTCTCAAGCTTGGCAACTTCAAGATGGATGGACTTCAACTCCCAGAATTCTTCAGGCAGCAATTTGTTGCACGTTTTTTTTTCCCCCAGCAAGGTTGGCTGGAGTATTCTGGGAGTTGAAGTCCGTCCATCTTAAAATCACCAAGCTCGAGAAACAGTCTTAGATAGATTCATGGATTAGCCCTTTGCAATTTCTCATTGAAGTGCTTTTTGGGGGGTATATAAAAACCTCCTTAACCCCAACATCACCCTTCTTATTATCTTTCTCAAGTTCAGAGTCATCTTTTAAAGTGAAACTCTCCTCCTGTCTATTGCCCAATTAATATTGGTGTTTGTTTGTTTTTTCTTCTTGTAGTTCCTTCATTTGGGTGCTGTTTTCTGCTTGATTTGTCTGCTGTTAGGTGTTGGTACCTGGAAATGATGTGTTCTGGCCTTTTTGTTTCCTTCTTAGCACTTTTAATTGCACTGATAGAAGAGAATATTTGTAGCTCAAGGCTGAACTGTGGGATTCTTTGTTCTCTTTGAGGTTTATTTTTATTTTAATTTTTATTTTATTAAACTTATATATGAGGTTTGTTTGTTTTTTTCTTTCTTACAGATATTTCATAACCCAACTGGGAAACATCTATCTGTGTGTCTGTGTGTCTGTGTGTCTGTGTGTCTGTGTGTCTGTCTGTGTGTCTGTCTGTGTGTCTGTCTGTCTGTCTGTCTGTCTGTCTGTCTGTCTCTCTCTCTCTCTCTCTCTCTCTCTCTCTCTCTCTCTCTCTCTCTCTCTCTCTCTCTCTCTCTCTCTCTCTCTCTCTTTATCTATAGCTGTAGCTATACCTATACCTATACCTATACCTATACCTATACCTATATTAATTGTCTGCTTTGACTAGTATATAAATGTGGCTTATCTCCATGTGCCACTTGCATTGTTGGGATATTGATTTGCATTCTTCACCAAGACTGCTTATTCAAATGTCTGAAATCTGAGTTAAATAGCAATAGAACTTGGCAATAGCAGTTATATACCGCTTCACGGTCCTTTATAGCCCTCTCTAAGCATTTTACAGAGTCAGCCTTTTGCCCCCAACAATCTGGGTCCTCATTTTACTGACCTCAGAAGGACGGAAGGCTGAGTCAACCTTGAGATGGTCAGAATCGAACTTCTGACAGCGAGCAGCACATTAGCCTGCAATACTGCATTCTAACCACTGCGCCACCAAATTTGTACTCTCTAGAAATACATACAGATCTAACTTCCACAAGGCTCTTAATCATCCCTTTCCATGGAGCTATGTTTGGCTTCAAAGGCTGGGAGCATGGAAAGTGCAGCAAAAATGGGAGCGGCACATTTCAACATTGTAGATGATGTATCATGAAAGGAAGAGGTGGATAACATGTGTTACATTCAGAACTAGAGAGGTTTTTCCAGAGATATCCAATGGAAACCAAGCCACCATTGATTGGCCCAGTCATAACACCTAGGCAGGGGTGGAATTCAGCCGGTTTGCACCACTTCGGCAGAACCAGTAGCTAACGTTTTGTTGCCCAGGCCCAGAATGGACTTCTGGAAGCGGCATCCACACAGAGAACTGGTTGTTCCCCTCTTTGAATCCCACCCCTGCACCCAGGGAGGCAATAAGATCACCTAGGATGAGCTAGATCCCAGGTTTGATCACAGACCTGACTCTCACCTTAGCCAGTTGATGCTCATAATTTAATACTTAACTGACCTAGTTTACAGAACCATCCACATAAGTTAATGTAAAGTAGTGGGTCCAACGCAAGGAAGAGACGCCAGCCGGAGTACGTGTTCAGCTCTTTATTGGAAGGGGGTAGCATACTGGGGAATGAGGGTTACCTGGCCTCCTTAAAACCTGGCCAGGTAAGCGGACAGCCAATGGGGTTGGCCCTAGGTTTCCCGCCGAAAACTGGGTTTCCCGCCAAAACCGTTCAGGCCAACGCCCCCTGGTGGCTGTTGCTATGCAGGTGCCTGCATACATAACAGTTAACGTGTCACTTCTGAAACCCTATCAACTCTGTCAAGGTTGTTCATGTGACAAACTTACTTCTCGGTGTCAAAGTGCTTTCCTGTGGCAACTTTTTATGAAAACAGCAGAATTACTTTCAGAGGATTCTTGTCTTGCACCCAATCTTTCTTTTAAAAAAAAAACTGGAAAGCTCCTCTACTTACTTTGATGATTTCAGGGGAAAAAAAAAATCCTCTTTCATTCCATTTTAGTAAGGCTGGGAATTTAATTGTAATGTGCTGAAAAAACAAAACGTAACATTTATAAGTTCTGAGTTTTTTGTTTTATTTGGTTTTGTTTCCCCCACCCCCCACTAAATCCTATTCTGGGTTTGGGCATCAAATTCAGGTGTATATAATCTTCTGAACAGCTCGGACTGGTCTAAGCTCTTTCTGGAGTTCATGATCAGCCTCCTGGATCAAATTTATTTATTTATTTATTTATTTATTTATTCATTCATTCATTCATTCATTCATTTATTTATTTATTTATTTATTTATTTATTTATTTATTTATTTATTTATTTATTTATTTATTTATTTGGTTTATATACCGCCCTACTCCCAAAGGACTCAGGGCGGTTTACAAGGCAAAATTTAAAAACAATACAATATAAAATAAAAATTAAATTAAGTCTAGCCCCCCCCAAAAAAAATTAAAATCACAATTTAAAAACATTAAAACCCCTCAGTCCAGACCAGATAGCTCAAAGAGCCAGGTTTTTAGGTCCCGGCGAAATGAACGAAGGTCGGGGGCAGTCCGGAGTTCCCTTGGCAATTGGTTCCATAGGGCCGGCGCACCCACCGAGAACGCCCTCCCCCTGGGGATCACCCGTCAGCAATCCTTGACCGGCGGTACCCTGAGGAGGCCCTCCCTGTGGGAGCGCACAGGACGATGGGAAATTGATGCCGGCAGCAGGTGCTCCCTCAGATAATCCGGGCCCATGCCATTTAGGGCTTTCTAGGTCATCACCAGCACCTTGAATCTCACCCGGAGGGCAACTGGAAGCCAATGCAGCTCGCGGAGAAGAGGTGTTACACGGGAGTATCGGGAGACTCCCATCACCACTCGCGTGGCTGCATTCTGCACCAGCAAATGAGGTTATCTCTGCACATCCTTGCCAAATATCGCATACAACAATTACTGTGGCAATCCAATGTACGTCCCTTTGCTCTGTAAGTTTTTGAAACTATTTTTCTCACATAAAACACCTATTATTTTTTTTTCCCCCTGATAAAGCTAAGAAACAGCCATTGGCTCAAGCAACGACTGATGCAGTGAGTTTCCTAAGCAAAAATAGTGCAGGATCTTGAACTTCCCCATTTTGTTTCCAAACTCAGAAGATAATATTAATTCAAAAGGACCACACAGTTCTGAAGTCTCACCCTAAAACATGAACTGATGTAATGTTTCCCAATTATTTACTGATTAGCAAGACCGTACCTGGCCAATTACTATTTTAAACCTTAGATTCAGGCTGTTTCTGGAATAAATAATTTTTTTAAAAAACCACCTTTCTAATTAAAGTAAATTTTACATATTATTACATAGATATTTTCAGCTTAGTTTCTTTCTGACCTGCTAGTTATCAAAGTGGGGAAAAAAATCATTTTGAACAATGCAATATTTTTTTTTTTACAGGGTAGCCTCTAGTGCTCCTATTTAGTGACATGCAATCTGTTCTCAGTATGAATTTCTTTTAGTTACGTGGGAGGGAGGAATTCTTTGTTTAAATAATAAAAAAAACTTTCTTCCCTATTGTTCTGTGCACATTAGCCATGCCATTTAGTAAAGTGCAAATCTTCAAACTTTGAGAGTCTAGGAAGTTTTGTGTGCTTGCAAAGCAAGCAGACGTCTCCAATTTCAGAATACTTGCCAAGATTTCCAAGGGAGATTTTAACAGTCCATGCATAAAACATCTTCCCCCACACCCTAATACCACCAGTCCATCTGACTTTTGAAGAATGACAGCATTCCCCCCACCCCCCACCCCAATTTCAAGATATCAAATCAAGTTGTGTAATCGACAACTTCATTTCAACAGGAGGATTGTGAGCCCCAGTGAACCACTGCTAACAGCTTTGGAGGACTTGTCTGATGAAGCCCCCAAAAAATCTGGATGCAAAATGGGCGCATATGATAGCAATAGCACTTAGACTTATATACTGCTTCACAGTGCTTACAGCCCTTCTCTAACTGGTTTGGAGTCAGCCTATTGACCCCAACTAGGTCCTCATTTTACCGACCTGGGAAGGATGGAAGGCTGAGTCAACCTTGAGCCGGTGAAAATCGAACTGCTGGCAGTGAGCAGAGTCAGCCTGCAATACTGAATTCTATCCACTGTGCCAGCATGGCAATAGGATAGGATAAGGAATAGAATAGAATAGAATAGAATAGAATAGAATAGAATAGAATAGAATAGAATAGAATAGAATAGAATAGAATAGAATAGAATAGAATAGAATAGAATAGAATAGAATAGAATAGAATAGAATAGAATAGAATAGAATAGAATAGAATAGAATAGGGAGGGGAATGCAGAACAGAACAGAACAGAACAGAATAGAATAGGAAAGAGAAGAGAATGTAGAATAGAATAGAACTGAACAGAAAAGAACAGAATAGAATGGAATAGAATAGCTCTAATCAAAAATAATGTAGAATTTTAATTACAAGTAAAATAACTATTTTAGGGCAAGTGGGTGAGATCACCTCACAACCTGACTATGTATCAAAAGCGGGTAAATCAAGCCTCTAATTCTGACGTTTGATAGCCTGACTAAGAGTAGAACAATGCAGGAAGCTCTGATGGAACAAATTCTGTATGTCACATTGAATCTTTTGATGGTAGGGTGGAAAGGAAACGAGATCAAATTTCTCGGCTATGGGGGTGTTAATTGGGTCTTCCTTAAAGGGTTCATATAAGAATTATCGGAAAAATATAGTCATTTTTTGAGTGGGGGGAGTATTCTCAAGTGCTGCAGAAATATTCCAAGCTGAGAAAGTCTCTGTATAGTTGTGTTCTTTAGAGTTCAATGGTGGTGCTTCTTCATTTTGCTTCTCTCTCTCTCTCTGTCTGTCTCTCTCACTGTCTCTGTCTCTGTCTCTCTCTCTCTCTCTCTCCACAAGGATGGAAAAAACAAGAAATGACCTTTCAATTATGGTTTCTAAGTAGACAAAACTTTGTAGCACAGCTTGCTTTTCAGACATTATGTCTAAACCAAAAATGTTTATCATATTTGGAACTTTTGCATTATCTTGTTAAGGTCTAGATACAAATGAATCTATAGGAAAGTTTCTGTAGCCATGGTTCCTGATCTTGCATACTATTTTCATTTTTATAGATTTTTACTCTCTGGAAAGTAGAAATTATGCTTATGTGCATTTGGATTCCTTAAAAATCTTTGCCTGCATTTTGTAGAGATGTTTACAAGGATAGGGCAATGCATGTATGTGTGCAAATGCTATGGCTTCTTAATTAATTAATTTGGTGTAATAACAGAAAAAATATTTGCACTCCTATAGAGCAAGGGTCAATAACTCCAAATATCTAATGTTAATCTTAAATGACATTATGTAGAATGAAAATAAATAAATAAATAAATCTCTGCTTGGATTCTTGAAGAGTTCTTGTCAGAGTAGACTGGCATTTTGCAAAATCTGAGAATTAAACCTCAATTTGGGATTTGTTTTGTTTTATGAACTATATTTGGAGACACATTTCATTCTTGCACCTGCAAATATTTACTTTTACAGTACACAAGTGCTACTTACACAGCAAACTGCACACCTGCACAATTTGGATCTCAATTTGCAATGTGCCTCCTGGGTGGGAATGCGGTTTGCAGTAGGTAAGCTAAATACTTAGATCCAATAAACACTTGGAGTTGACTACCTGATCTTCAAAAACCAGGTTAAATGGCAGCCAATGATTGATACAGGATACTTCAATCATTTTTTCTAGGTGCAATTTAATGCCAGAACACAAGGAGCACAATTATCTTTACATGTGTTGCTCAATTATTGATTAACTATATCCCTGAGGAGGAGGTGGAGGAGGTGGAGGAGGTGGAGGAGTTGGAGGAGGTGGTGGAGGTGTGGGAGGTGGAAGTGGAAGAGGAAGAAGAAGAAGAAGAAGAAGAAGAAGAAGAAGAAGAAGAAGAAGAAGAAGAAGAAGAAGAAGAAGACCTTAATCCAAAATGGATGTCTCCTGCTCCAAGGGGTTGGATCTGATGACCTTCAAGGTCCCTTCCCACCCTATTGTTCCCACCTTCTATTTAGCAGAGAGGTTACACACAGTAGCCTTAGAAATCTATCATTATTTTGTCTTGGTTTTTATTATTATTATTATTATTATTATTATTATTATTATTATTATTATTATTATTATTATTATTATTATTATTGTTGTTGTTGTTGTTGTTGTTGTTGTTGTTGTTGTTGTTGTTGTTATGTTATTGTTATTGTTATTATTTTACACGGTGTGCAGTACGGCGGCTTTGTCTTTCCAGTCAAATAAAGAAAGAAAGAGCTTCTCTCCATAGCGAGATCTCCTTCGGTTACTGTGCAGCAGTCCTCATTAGGGCCTTTCTTTTGATCTAGTAGGTGAAAACCTATCTGAAGCGTATGGCGAAGAACCACTCTGAAATGCATCAAAGTCCTGCGAAGGATACTCTGAAATTTGAATGAAAATAATGGGTAGCAGGAAAGAAAAACAAAAAAAAACAAAACCAAAAAAGCACCCGGTTGATACTAGGAAAGCTCGTGATGGCACATTTGCTCACAGGTGATCCTCCAAAGGTATGACCCTGATAGAATTCGGTGGCCATCCAGGGGATGATTGACATTTCATTTGTCTGTCTGTGTGTGTGTGTGTGTGTGTGTGTGTGTCCTGACCCCCGAACTTCAAAGAGGCAAAGAAGCAGAGGAAAGCTCACAACCATGAAGTCAACAACGGTCAGCCGGTCTTTCCAAGTAGAGTTCATCAATGGATGCCCTTCAGCCGGAAAGCTTTGCTTACACTGCATGCAGCTAAGCTGGTGGGAAGGAAGTAGAATAGTAACAGGGTTTGAACGGAGTGGATTCGGTAGTAGCAAGTGCCGAAGACAAAAAAAAAAAAAAAAAGGAAAAGTCGGAGCACTAAATGGCAGGGAGGGAAAAACAAAAAAACAAACAAGGGATGAAACTGTAACCCAGAGGAGAAAAAAGAAACAGATCTTCAGTGAGTAGGCAGTTCTCAAAGTAGTCATTGAATATGGCAAAGGAAATAGATCAACCAAAGGGTTTTCTTTTGGTTTTTTTTTTTTCCCATTCTGGCTGGTCTGGAGAAAATGATGTCATGTTTAGCTAAATGTGCATACAATTCTGCACGCTGTGAGGATCTCTGAAGTATGAAGTTCAGAAAAAAGGCAATTGTAGGTTGAACCTGCAAAGTGATGTCTCAGGAAATCAGACGTCCTCTTGCTTGTGGTGTTTGATGGGGCAAGGACTAATAATAATAATAATAATAATAATAATAATAATAATAATAATAATAATAATAATAATAATAATAATAATAATAATAATAATAATAATAATAAGATGATGATGATGATGATGATGATGATGATGGTGGTGGTGGAAGGGACCTTGTAGGTCATCTAGTCCAACCCCCTGCTCAGGCAGGAAACCCTATACCATTTCAGATAAATGGCTGTCCAGTCTCTTCTTAAAAACTTCCAGTGTTGGAGCATTCACAACTTCTGGAGGCAGGTTGTTCCACTGGTTAATTGTTCTAACTGCCAGGAAGTTTCTCCTTACTTCCAGGTTGCTTTTCTCCTTGATTACTTTCCATCCATTGCTTCTTGTCCTGCCTTCAGGTGCTTTGGAGAATAGCTTGACTCCCTCTTCTTTGGGGCAACCCCTGAGATATTGGAATGCTGCTATCATGTCACCCCAAGTCCTTCCCTTCATTAAACTAGACATACCCAATTTCAGCAACCGTTCCTTATATGTGCCCTGATCATCTTTGTTGCTCTTCTCTGCACTCTTTCTAGAGTCTCAACATCTTTCTTACATCACGGTGACCAAAACTGGATGCAGTATTCCAAGTGTGGCCTTACCGAGGCGTTGTAAAGTGGTATTAACACTTGTATTTACACTTGTGCATGACCCATATCTGCTCTGATAAAGATTGGTGGGCATCTAATGGGCTTCCATAGTAGAAGAGGCAGAATTTTGATTACTTTAACCACTGCATCACAATCTCTAATTGTTCACATATTCTGACACTGCATTATAGTCAATGGTTAAGGTGCCAAACTAGAAAGCAGGAAACGGTGAGTTTTATTCCCTCCTTAGACCTGAAATCAGGCTAGGTGGATTTGGGCCAATCGTCAGGAGATGGTGAGTTCTAGTACTGCTTCAGCCATGAAAGTTGACTGAGTGACTTTGGGCCAATCTCCAGGAAAATGGGAATTCTAGCCCTGCCTTGGGCAGGAAAGCTACCTTGGCTGGGTGGTGTCGGGGCATTCATTATCTCTCAGCCCAATTCACCCCACAGGGCTGTTGTGGGAAAACCGGAAGGAGGAAGGAGAATTAAGTATGTTCGCCACTTTGAGTTATTTATGAAAATAGAGGAGAAATTCTAATGTAACCTACTTCAGGATAGGCAATGTTTGGGAGCCCAACGGTGCAAGCTTTGCCAGGTGTTTTTGCACTCCTGTCGGAAGCACCCAGAAATTTCTGAGTTGAAAGGATTAGGCTGGTGACATCAAGGTTGCCCAGAGGATGCCCAGTTTTATGTCCCTGTAAGGTCCTGCCTCAGCCATCCCCTCAGGAAAGCATGACTCTTGAAACAGACATCATTTCAGAAGGATCTTTTACTGAGAGAAAGTGATTGCAGAGAAGAAAAGCAGAATCTGAAGTTCCCATGCAAAAGCGTTAAGCTAAAAGTTCGATGGCCCAATCCATCAGGAGCCAATCTGCTGGTGTGAAGATGTTGTGAGAACTTCGAGCCAAAAAAGTGATAACCAGCCGTTGTCTGGCACCTTGGCCTTGTGAGTTAAAAAAGATGGCCCTGAGGGCTCTTTCCCCCCCTCCCCATTTCCCATGCTGATACATCCAAGCGAAAGCAGAAACAATGCAGGATCATCCTCAATCACAATAATTCCCGCTCCCCCTACCTTTGGAATGGCAGTGTTCTAATAGCGATCTGGAGCTGGAGTTAAGGACAAGAACTCAACCTTGCCCCACGACAGATCTTGTATCTCGAACGCAGGCTTGCTAACTTCCTGCCCAGTGTCCCTACTACTTCAGCCACCACTCTCTTCTGCCAGGTGTTAAGGAATAGAATAGAATAGAGCTGGAGGGGACCTTGGAGGTCTTCTAGTCCAGCCCCCCACTTAAGCAGAAAAACCTATACCATCTCAGACAAGTGACTGTCTAGCCTCTTCTTAAAAATCTCCAGTGATGGAGCGCCCACGATTTCTGGAAGCAAAGGTGTTCCACTGGTTAATTGTCCTCGCTGTCAGGAAGTTTCTCCTTAATTCCAGGTTGCTTCTCTCTTTGGTCATTTTCCAACCATTGTTTCTCCTCCTTCCCTCTGGTGCCTTGGAGAATAATTTGAGCCCCTCTTCTTGGTGGCAGCCCCTCAAATGCTGGAATACTGCAATCATGTCACTCCTCTTTCTTCCTTTCTTTAGACTAGCCAAATGCAAGTCCCAGAGCTGTTCTTCGTATGTTTTAGCCTCCAGGCCTTGGATCATCTTAGTTGCTCTTCTCTGAATTTGTTCCAAGAAATGGGCATATCCAGTAGATCTTACATCAGCTCTTAAGATATGAACAAGGATAGTCTGGAATAACATTGTTTAAAAAGCCAGCAATTTAAGAATCCTAGCTATTATACGGAATTCTACCCATAACTCATCCGATTGAATTTTATTGTCCCGTAGGGTCAGACAACATAACCTATCATCTGGAATAGTGAGGGAGTGAAATAAAATTCCAGTGATAAAAGTCATATCATTTTGTACAGAAATAGACTCAGAACTTTCCAGATATATTCCGTAGGAAGTGCTTAGGAGAGAGAGACACAGGCCTTATTTAATATCACATTCAACTGACTATTTATCTATTTGTTGCCAAATAAAAAGCTAAACTTTCAGAGCTAAGCTAGCACGTCGCTCATTGTCACTTCAAGGGTTCTCCTTGAAAGCGAAAAAAGTTGCGTGCTTACACAAAGGACCGACGAGGGAATGGAGGCAATTGATTCCTGCGAGTATGAAGTGGTGAAGAGACCCATAAGCCTGTTATTGATGTCGCCATTACTCTTAGCTACGAGTCAGTAGTAATCCATCTTATTTGGTAATTTCTGTCTCTCCTTTTAAAATCTCTGTCGCTAATCAAGAGATGGATTGGAATAGGAGCAGGAATCAAGATGTTCAAATATAGAATCCAAGTTCGTTCTCCTGTTGTGTTTTCCCCCCACGTTGATTGATTATGTATTTAATTTATTTAAATGTATCCTCTTCTGAAATTGGTGCCTCAACAAGGTCTTTAGATGCCAGGTGGGGAATATTTTTTTTTTAAAAAAAATAGAAGACATCATGCAATCTCCATCAGTAAATGATGAGAAGGAATTCTTACTACTGGGGATCTCCAGTTGATTTGAGCGCCTTACTGATTAAGGGGGGATTTCAAGAAAACGTAGCCATGGTAGAAGGGATAATGAGGACAAGAAGGATTTTTTATTTTAATTTTGCTTTATTTCCCCCCCTATATCTTAGCCTCCAATGTGAACTGCCAAATTTCTGGAGAAATTCAGGAGAAAGGGCAAATCTATGCCGTTCTGCCAATCTGCAAACTGGACTGGAATTCACAGAGTATGTCAAGAAAAGGGCTTCTATTTTGCTTCCCCCCCACCCCACCTCGCTCCCTCTTTGCTTGGCTTGTTCTTCTTACTGCACGAATGATAATAGTTACATTTCCATCATAAAAGAACCTAAAACAGTTTTTTCTCTTCCATAATATAGGGCAGTCTGATGCCAACCAGTTTTTCAATGTTATAGCGTCCTGTACTGATAAAGGAGTAACATACTTTGCAGCTTTTATTTTTATTTTTTAACAGTATATTGATGAGGAAAGTCACACTACATAGCACACTACTTAAAACCTGCCCTAGCAACTGTCAGTGAGTTGCAGCATCCAAAAAAACCTAACAACTTTTCTCTTGGTTCCTTACACCCAGCCAAAGCAGAAGTATCTGTCTGTAAGTAAGGTTCTACATTTAGGAAAGAAAAACCAAATGCACAGGTATAGTATAGGTCAGGGGTAGGCAACCTTGGCTCTTTTATGACTCATGGACTTCAACTCCCAGAATTCCTGAGTCAGCATAGCAATCACTTAAACAGGAGCCAGCCGTGTGCTGCAGCTGCCAACAAAGCCAACACAGTGCTAGGCTGCATTAACAGAGGGATAGAATCAAGATCACATAAAGTATTAATACCACTTTACAATGCCTTGGTAAGGCCACACTTGGAATACTGCATCCAGTGTTGGTCACCAGGATGTAAAAAAGATGTTGAGACTAGAAAGAGTACAGAGAAGAGCAGCAAAGATGATCAGGGGACTGGAGGCTAAAACATACAAAGAACGGTTGCTGGAATTGGGTATGTATAGTTTAATGAAGAGAAGGACGAGGGGTGACATGATAGCAGTGCTCCAATATCTCAGGGGCTGCTCCAAAGAAGAGGGAGTCAAACTATTCTCCAAAGCACCTGGAGGCAGGACAAGAAGCAATGGATAGAAGCTAATCAAGGAGAGAAGCAACCTAGAACTAAGAAGAAATTTCCTGACAGTTAGAACAATTAATCAGTGGAACAACCTGCCTCCAGAAGTTATGAATGCTCCAGCACCAGAAGTTTTTAAGAAGAGATTGGGCAACCATTTGTCTGAAATGGTAGGGTTTCCTGCCTGAGCAGGGCTTGGACTAGAAGACCTCCAAGGTCCCTTCAAAGTCCTATTCTATTCTATTCTATTCTATTCTATTCTATTCTATTCTATTCTATTCTATTCTATTCTATTCTATTCTATTCTATTCTATTCTATTCTATTCTATTCCTATTCCTATTCCTATTCCTATTCCTATTCCTATTCCTATTCCTATTCCTATTCCTATTTACTTTTCATTCCATTCCATTCCATTCCATTCCATAGATTACTGCCATCTTCTTGAACCCACAGTCACCCTCCTACCTCAGGTGCTCTAGTTTCTCTTGTGAGCACTTGCTACCTGTGGTTCACTGAGCCTTTGGAAAGGTGTGTTGTCTTCAGGAATCTTTTTGCAAGCTTCTGAGGCATGCTGTTTTGGAGCATGGCAGATATGCCCTGTTCTTGCAATGCTTCAGAAGACCTCAAAGTTTTCCAAAGGCTTTCCAAAGGAAGAACAGTTCTTCAAAGCTTCAGGAAGGCCTCTGTGGCAAGCCATCACCAGAGAAGTTGAACGAAACATCAGCAGTCTCCCATTGGGCGAAAACACTTTTGCTCTTTCTTCATTGGCTGGCATGCTTATCTGTGTTATGCTTCTGTCTTCTTCTTCGTTCACGAACTGTCCCTTCTCTGTTTCTTATACCCTTGCCAACTCTTTGGGAAGGGAAGATAGTCCAGTAGATCTGGTATTCACAGACAATGATGTATCAGTTGAACTATGAGTAGCACTTATAAAATAAACCACTTAACTTTCTTTAACGTTTTTCACAGATCCATAAGCAATTCACTCTGCAGAGTGCTTTTTTCCAAGCATTTGGAAAAAAACCCACACACACACAAACACACAAACTGGGGAAAATCAATTAAATATAATAGATTTATTGTCTTCTATGCTATTAGAGGGGATATTCTGCAAAGGAATCAGCTTCTTCTCGTAATATTCCATCTTATTGCCAAGTCTGGATGGGTTGGGTTGTCTTCCTCTTCCTTCTGTGTGACAATCTAATGAATAAATATCATGATTATTAATGTATTTGGTACATTTCATCATAGCATTTATGATCATGATTAGATTATCATGCATTGTTGTTGTTGTTGTTGTTAGTTGTGAAGTTGTGTCCGACCCATCGTGACCCCATGGGCAACGTTCCTCCAGGCCTTCCTGTCCTCCACCGTCTTCTGGAGTCCATTTAGGCTCACGCCTACAGCTTCTGTGACTCCATCCAGCCACCTCCTTTTCTGTCGTTCCATTCTTCTCTTGCCCTCAACCTTTCCAAGCATTAGGCTCTTCTCCAGTGAGTCCTTCCTTCTCATTAGGTGGCCAAATATTTGAGTTTTAGCTTCAGGATCTGGCCTTCTAAAGAGCAGTCAGGGTTGATCTCCTCTAGGACTGAGTGGTTTGATCACCTTGCAGTCCAAGGGACTCGCAGGAGTCTTCTCCAGCACCATAGTTCAAAGGCCTCCATTCTTTGGCGCTCAGCCTTTCTTATGGTCCAACTTTCACTGCCATACTTTGCAACTGGGAAGACCACAGCCTTGACTATACACACTTTTGTTGGCAGGGTGCATGCATCATGCATTGTAATTTGGCTGTTCTTCATTCTGGTCCTGCTCTAGTTTTCTCTTGACCAATGTCACTCATAATCCTGATCAAACCTTTGTGCTGCTATTTCCTATAGACTTTCAAATCACGATAACATATTCTAAAAGCTTCAAGTTTATAAAGGGAAAAGAACTCGGAATTTATTTCTGCAAAAATATATTGAAGCTACAGCGAAGCAACTTTGACGTTTCTACAGGAGACCTGCATTCAAAAAATCTCTCTCTTTTTGTCTTTTTCCCTGACTTTACATATATAAAATATTTCCTTCTACAGAACACACTGTTGGAAATATATTCTTATCGTTTTTAAGGTCATTTTTAAATGTTCAGAATAAATGATTCAGCCTGTGCTAGCTATCTTTGATGGCAATTGTCAGATTGGTTGGAATATTAGAAACAGACCAGCAGAAGAACAAGGTAATTTTAGAACACAGACGTACCATTAATAAGAGTTTGACCTTACAACTCTTAGTAGAAAAATTACATATGAGTGCCCCAGAGAGGTATGTTTTTTTTTTAATTTTGTAGGCTTTTAATCAGCTTTCATCTCCATTTCCAAGGCAAGTTATGGAAGTCTCAAATGTAGATCAGAAGCTCTTGGTATTAATTAAGATGAAGGCATCCATATACAGCCTAGAAAAAAGCAGAGCAGAAGCTTGTTACTATCTAATGGCCGGGAAGCAAAGGAGTATTTAAACTCTGTTGGTATCCAATTTTTACACTGATGAGTTGGTTTAGAGAAAGGAATACTGTCTGACATGTTAGACAGATGGGCATGTGGCTGATGTAGAAATACTTCCAATTTCTCTTCTTGCACGAGAAGCATGCTTTCTATTATGCTGTTAAATGCAGAAAACATATATACTGCACAGATACTAATGTGATTAATACAAAATTAGGATGGAATCAAAAAGGGACAGCCATGAGAAGCTTCATTTATTACATGGAGTGGAGACCTTGGCAGGGTTAGACGATTTGAGGTTTCTTTCATTTCAGGACAGCCATGTCAGAAAATGAATATACTGTATCTCCACTCTTGGCATTTTACTAAGATAAGTCATTGACCCCGATACAGCAGTTCTTATAACCTTGAAGTAGATGAGAAGGATTATTATTTTTCTTCTTCTCTGATTTCCTTGGATTTTTGGTGAAACCAAATGCAATTCAGTAAAGATGAGGTTCAAAGAAGTTGAGTTTGCAAAGGCTGTTAATTGACTCAGCTTGGGGAGTGGTATTATTAGAGGTTCCTGAGGCCAAACATGACATGGTGGTTTGAAAAAGAGGAAAGAAAGGGGAAGCAATGAAATAGGGGCTGTGCTGGAAAGAAGCCACACCCGTGAATCTCTTAACAATAAAGTCAGAGTGGTACTATCTTTTCACATTATTTTAATAGTCCTCTGTTGATGCCAACTAGGACTCCATTGGCTTTTTGATAGCTGCAGCACACTGCTGGCTCATACTTAAGTTGTCCTTCCTTCCTTCCTTCCTTCCTTCCTTCCTTCCTTCCTTCCTTCCTTCCTTCCTTCCTTCCTTCCTTCCTTCCTTCCTTCCTTCCTTCCTTCCTTCCTTCCTTCTTCACTAGGACACATAGATCCCTCTCACAGTCATCACCATTGAGCCAGGTGCCACCTAGAACAGTGATGGCAAACCTTCTAGAGACTGAGTGCCCAAACTGCAAACTAAAACCCACTTATGTATTGTCGGGTGCCGGGTGGGCATGGCCCATTGGGTGGAAGTGGCCCATTGGCACGCGTGCCATGGGTTCGCCATCATGGATCTATTCTATACCTGTGCATTTGGTTTTCCTTGAACCTGTCTTTTAGAACTCTTTAAAAAAAAAATTCTAGGCATTTTCTCTTCAGATGTGCTCCTGGCACGGAGGACATTTAAGGGAGATCCACTATGCTATCCCAGCTGAACTTTAAAAACTTTCTTAATTAAAGAATAGAGGAGATAAATGATCTCCTAGTTGCCACCCCCCCAAAAAAAAACATACGAGAAACTTCTCTGAAAGAACTCTGGTTTATTTCCCTGAATTATTCTCCGAACCAGCAATTAATCACGGTGCACTATCATCTGGCCAAGATAGGGCAAGAAGGACTTTTTTTTAGCCCTTTGGATTTTAGCACACAAATTATTTCAAGTAGTGCTTTGCCTAACCTTAGCAATAAATATCAATTTAGATCTCATTAATTCTAACCACCCACTGGACATTTTTCAAATGTCATTTAAAAGAAATGTTGCATATCCACAGTTGGTGGACAGACTACCGGGACCAACAATTTAAAGGTTGTAGTCAACCAATCCTTGCCATGTATGAAAATAAAGTCCTTTTTTAAAAATGAAAACAATAGAAGAAAATACAAATGCTATGAATTAACTATGACTAATAAGAATAAGAAAGGCTGAGCGCCAAAGAATTGAGGCCTTTGAACTAAGGTGCTGGAGAAGACTCCTGCGAGTCCCTTGGATTGCAAGGTGATCAAACCAGTCAGTCCTAGAGGAGATCAACCCTCACTGCTCTTTAGAAGGCCAGATCCTGAAGCTAAAACTCAAATACTTTGGCCACCTAATGAGGAGGAAGGACTCACTGGAGAAGAGCCTAATGCTGGGAAAGATTGAGGCCAAGAGAAGAATGGGACGACAGAGAATGAGGTGGCTGGATGGAGTCACTGAAGCAGTAGGCGTGAGCCTAAATGGACTCCAGAAGATGGTAGAGGACACAAAGGCCTGGAGGAACATTGTCCATGGGGTTGTGATGGGTTGGACATGACTTCGCAACTAACAACAACAACAATAAGAAGTTATAAAGCAACCTGGAATTAAGGAGAAACTTCTTGACGGTAAGGACAATTAACCAGTAGAACAGAAATTGCCTCCAGAAATCGTGGGCGCTCCAGCACTGGAGATTTTCAAGAAGAGGCTAGACAATCACCTGTCTGAGATGGTATAGGTTCTCCTGCTTGAGCAGTGGGCTGGACTAGAAGACCTCCAAGATCCCTTCCAGGTTTATTCTATTCTATTCTAAAGAAATGGTCTACCGTAAGATTTGGTTGAAGACGCAGGACAAGAAGCAACGGATGGAAACTAGTCAAGGAGAGAAGCAACCTAGAACTAAGGAGAAACTTCCTGACAGTTGGAACAACTAACCAGTGGAACAACCTGCCTCCACAAGTGGTGAATGCTCCAACACTGGAAGCTTTTAAGAAGAGACTGGCCAGCCATCTGTCTGAAATGGTATAGGGTTTCCTTCCTGAGCAGGGGGTTGGACTAGATGACCTCCAAGGTCCCTTCCAACTTATTATTATTATATTACTTGTTTTTTGATATAAGCCTTTGGTAGTCATTGAGAATGAGTTGGAAAGCTATATAATATTTCCTAATTACAGGCCGTCCTGTATTTACAGGACAGTTCATTTAGTCAACGTTCAAAGATACAATGACACTGGGGAAAAAAATTACCATTTTTCACACTTAAGACCACAGCAGCATCCCCATGGTCACGTGATCCAAATTTGGATGCTTGGCAACTGGCATGTACTGATGACAATTGTAGTGTTCTGGGGTCATGTCATCATCTTGGACCTTCTAAGAAGCAAAGCCAATGGAGAAACCAGATTCCCTTCACAACTGTATTATTAACTTAACAACTTAAGCTATCCATTTAACAACGGTGGCAAGAAAGATCTTAAAATGGGTCAAAGCTGACTTCACAAACCGTCTTGCTTAGCAATGGAAATTTTGGGCACAGCTGTGCTCATATGTCGAGGATTACCTGACCAGGACAAAATGGATGGTAAAAAGAAAAAGAAAAGTAAGAAAGAAAGATTGTCCCTTTAGAGATGAGGAAGATCTGGAAAAAGAAGTTGTATCAATGAGAACTTTTATTGGGTTTCTTACACCTAACCATCATTGTCAACCAATTGGAAGCCATCATTGGAGTTTGGTTCACAGAGGGATGACGTGTGAACTTCCACCCAGATGGACATTTGATAAGTGACCCATATGCAATTAAGATGATTAAGGGCCTGGAGACTAAAACATATGAAGAAGGAAGTAGGTATGATCAGTTCAGAGAAAAGAAGGACTAAGGGTGACATGATAGCAGTATTCTGGTATTTGAGGGGCTACCACAAAGAAGAGGGGGTCAAATTATTCTCCAAAGCACCTGAAGGCAGGACAAGAAGCAACGGATGGAAACTCATCAAGGACAGAAGCAACCTGGAACTAAGGAGAAACTCCCTAACAGTGAGGACAATTAACCAGTGGAACAACCTGCCTCCAGAAGTTGTGGGTGCTTCATCACTGGAGGTTTTTAAGGAGAGACTGGACAGTCACTGGCATAGGTTCTCCTGCTCAAGGAGTGGGTTGGACTAGAAGACCGCTTAGGTCTCTTCCAGCCCCATCTTATTCCACATGCCACTGAATATACGCTGGGAAGAATAGTGAGGTGATGCTTAAATATTCTTTTTCAGCGAGAAACGTCGATAAGGATTTGGGAAGAGTGGAATCAAAAAATGTCTTTGTGGAAAGGGGCAGAAGCTCGTGATAGCCGACTTCAGTGTATGCCAAGGAAATGTCTTTTTAAAGGGATATTGAAAAGAAAACCAGATCGTATATAGGTGGAGAGGAAAGCAGGCATTTTGTATGAGGACACTGCTCCAATGACCAGGCTGACCACAGCAGAGACATTAATAAAAGTCACGGGAGAGTGAAGTATGATTTATGGGTATTGGAGGCCAAGAAAGCAGATGATCACTGTCACATATCAGCCGTTGAGTAGCAGTAATAGCATTCTTTTCTGCTTACGTACACCAGAGGAAAGGGAGAGCTGCAAGCTTCCGAAGAGCTTTATTAAATAACATGCAGCTGCAAAAGATGAAAGAACCTTACTTTTATAAAGCAATATTATGAAAGCGTCTTTCTTTCTTTCTTTCTTTCTTTCTTTCTTTCTTTCTTTCTTTCTTTCTTTCTTTCTTTCTTTCTTTCTTTCTTTCTTTCTTTCTCTCTCTCTCTCTCTCTCTCTCTCTTTCTTTTTTCTTTCTGTCTTCCTTCCTTTCTTTCTCTTTCTTTCTCTCCCTCCCTCCTCCTCCGTTTTTTCCTTCCTTGCTTTTTTTCTTCCTTGCTTCTTTCCTTCCTTCCTTCTTTCCCTCCTTCCTTCCTCCCTCCCTCCATTTTTACTTCCTTGCTTCCCTCCTTTTTTTCCTTGCTTCCCTCCTTCCTTCTTTCCTTCCTCCATCCCTCCATTTTACTTCCTTGCTTCCTTCCTTTTTTCCTTCCTTCCTTCCTCCTTTCCTTCCTTCCTTCATTGCTACCTCCCTCTCTCCATTTTTACTTCCTTCCTTCCTCCTCCCTTCCCTGTTTTTTCCTTTCTTTTTTCCTCCCTCCCTCTCTCCCTCCCTTCCTTCCTTCCTCCCTCCCTCTCTCTCTCCCTCCCTCACTTGAAAAATATGGTGTCCTAAAATTTGTCTTACCCCACGTGAACCTACTCTTATTTTTACTAAAGAAACAAGCAAAACGCTACCACCAGGCTGAGACCCTTTACAATTTCCCAACTATGTCCAGAGTAACAGCTTAATGCACCCCCAGAGAACTAAATTATTTGAAAAATAATGTTCCACCCATTGACACATTTAATATTAAGGACAAGTGCTAGACCAGAGGAAATCTGGGAGTTGAAGTCCACAAGTCATAAAAGGGCCACGTTTGAAGACCCCCTGGGCTAGACCATCTGCAGAACAGGTACCATGATCAGTTGCAACCATTACAGAAGACAAATTTGACAGATTTCTATACCCAAAACTCTGGGCTCTCAGATTGTTGTCCGCCATTTAATTAAACTTTTACTTTCTCTTAACCCTTTTTCTTTCTTTCTTTTTTTCTGGACAGGTACACACATTTTAAGAAAGAAAGAAAAAAGTCCTGGGCTGAAGCCATTTACTGTCTGTGTTTTCAAAAAGTGCTTATGGGGCCTATTAATGCCAACTTCTAGCATCATCATTATTTACAAGAATGCTTCTGGAGCTATTAGGGGCCCAGATGGATTCCTGTAGATCAGGACTGGCCTAGAAGTTGACACTTTAGTGTCTAGCATGCCAGCTTCCCATCTGTTTATTTTTAATTAAAAGAATCTGGGGAAAAAAAATAAAGTCAGGTGGTAGAGGCCCCAAGGAAATTCCAAGTGTAAAGCAACACACCAGGACAAAGTAAATGCTAACTTGCTAAATTTAGATAGGATATTCAACGGGGTTATTGTTATGTATGCAGGCATCTGCATAGCAACAGCCATCAGGGGGCGTGGCCTGGACAGTTTCGGCGGGAAACCTAGGGCCAACCCCATTGGCTGTTAGCTTGCCTGGCCAGGTATATAAGGAGGCCAGGTAGCCCTCATTCCTCAGTTCACTTCCCCTTCCAATAAAGAGCTGAACTCACACACCGGCTGGCGTCTCTCTTGCGTCGGACCCACTACACAATAGTTATCATTTCCACTGGGATCAGAATGGGGTGTGTAAAGGCTGAAGGAAATTAACAGAATAAAAAAAAAAAATATGACAGAGTTTGCAGGGACCTCAGAGGTCTTCTAGTCCAGCCCCCTGCTCAAGCAGGAGTCCCTGTACCATTTCAGACAAGTGACTGTCCACTCTCTTCTTAAAAAAACCTCCAGTGATGGAGCCCCCACAGCCTCAGAAGGCAAGCTGTTCCCCTGATTAATTTTTCTCACCATTAGGAAGTTTCTCCTTAGTTCTAAGTTGGTTCCCTCTGGATGGACCAGAGTTTCCATCCATTGTTTCTTGTCTTGCCTTCTTTGGAAGATAGGTTGATCCCCTCTTCTGTGCGGCAGCCTCTCAAATATTGGAACATTTCTGTCATGTCATCTCTAGTCCTTCCTTTCAATGGACTAAGTATATAGCCAAATCCTGCAATGGTTCTTTGTATGTTTTAGCCTCTGGGCACCTGATCATCTTTGTTGCTCTTCTCTGCACTCTTTCCAAAGTCTCAACATCTTTTTTTTTGAAATAATGGAGTGACCAAAACTGGAAATAGTATTCCAGGTATGGCTTTAGCAAGGCATTGTAAAGTGGTACAAGTACTTTACGTGATCTTGATTCTATCCCTCTATTAACACAACCTAGGACTGAGTTGGCTTTTTTGGCTGCTGCCCCACACTGCTGGCTCATGTTTAAGCGATTGAATTTAACGTGAGGCCTAAAAACCTTCTCAGAGAGTCAATGGCACGATGCCTATTGATGTAAAAATTAATTTGCTCCAACGGTTGAAGTGATCGCTGCAAGGACAAATGTCAAAATGCAATTGTTATTGTGGATATTATGCTTGGTTGCATGGCCAGCCAGTTCTTTAGATTGGATTTAGCATTTTTGTCCACCTATCAAGTCCTTCCCAAGGACCTGGGCTAGGCAGATATTGTTTGATGGTGTTAAAAGTATCATCATAGAATGTAAGTGTTCCAAATAAAGCTGCCTTTTGCAATTGACGGGTGGTGATTTTGTCGATGTCCATGCTGTTCAAGTGATGCTTCAGATGTTTTAGGATTGTAGATGCCCCAGAGCCACTTTAGTTTTTTTTCATTTTCTATTATTTTGTGGCCACACCTGTTCTCGCTTGCTTGCAAATGCTATTTCTTGCAGATCTCTTCCAATGGACCATTGTTGCTACTTTGTTGTGCTGTTGCTTGCAGTCAGTCTGTGTGATCTTCTTGCAGCAGCTAATGAGGTGAGCCACCATTCCTTCAGCTTCCTTTCAGAGGTGGCCTTTGCTGTCTGCTGCTATCTCTTCCATTTTTGGTGTGTATTATTTTACAATTTTCTAAAACCGTCTTGCCAGTTAGGAGTCGATCTTTGGTTCCTCTGCTGTTTCTGCTCATATACAATGAGCTCGTTTAAAACTAGATAGACTGTGTCAGCTGCGATTCCAGTTAGCAACCTGAAAGTGGTTGGTAAACAAGGTCATTGGTCTCTATTAGCCTGTTTTTGTCCTTTTGTTGGACCTTTCATTATCAAGTAGGTTTTGCCTGATGATAAAAATCTTCACTTTCATCTCTTTGAAGTATGTTGCTCAAGTGCTTGCAATGAGTGAGTGTAGACTAGTCAGATGTTTTAACTAAAACCTGTCCATTCCATCTTCACCTCTGGTGGTAATGACCAATTCTCAATCTTCCTTGCGGTTATGCGGTCCTGGGTATTTTTCTTCATGACCAAAGGCAAGCTTGCTTGACCAATAGCCAGCCAAGACACAGTGAAGGCCTTTTGTTTTTTTTATAGCAATAAGCGGGAAGAGAAACTATCAAAGCTTGGTTCTCTCCAAAGTTCTACCCCAAAATATTCCCTCCTTTATACAAGCCCTGTCTGGGCCACCATATCCCTCCGCATTGCCCATTGGCTGAGGTACTATGAGGTTATACTCTTTCCGACCACCTCCTACATATTTCCTGCTGCATACTAAATCATACCTCACATGTACATTAAAATTAGGAGATAATTTGTGCAAGGTGTGTCAGTTAATATAATGGTATAGGTTCTCCTGCTCAAGCAGGGGGCTGGACTAGAAGACTAGAAGGTCCCTTCCAATTCTATTCTATTCTATTCTATTCTATTCTATTCTATTCTATTCTATTCTATTCTGTTCTGTTCTGTTCTGTTCTGTTCTGTTCTGTTCTGTTCTGTTCTATTCTATTCTATTCTATTCTATTCTATTCTGCATTCTATTGTATTCTATTGTATTCTATTCTGCATTCTATTGTATTCTATTGTATTCGATTCGATTCGATTCTACATTCTATTCTATTCTATTCTATTCTATTCTATTCTATTCTATTCTATTCTATTCTATTCTATTCTATTCTATTCTATTCTATTCTATTCTATTCTATTCTATTCTATTGCAATTCATTCTATTCTATTCTATTCTATTCTATTCTATTCTATTCTATTCTATTCGATTCGATTCGATTCAATTCGATTCTACATTCTATTCTATTCTATTCTATTCTATTCTGCATTCTATTGTATTCTATTGTATTCTATTCTGCATTCTATTGTATTCTATTGTATTCGATTCGATTCGATTCTACATTCTATTCTATTCTATTCTATTCTATTCTATTCTATTCTATTCTATTCTATTCTATTCTATTCTATTCTATTCTATTGCAATTCATTCTATTCTATTCTATTCTATTCTATTCTATTCGATTCGATTCGATTCGATTCGATTCGATTCTACATTCTATTCTATTCTATTCTATTCTATTCTATTCTGCATTCTATTGTATTCTATTGTATTCTATTGTATTCTATTCGATTTGATTCTACATTCTATTCTATTCTATTCTATTCTATTCTATTCTATTCTATTCTATTCTATTCTGCATTCTATTCTATTCTATTCTATTCTATTCTATTCTATTCTATTCTATTCTATTCTATTCTATTCTATTCTATTCTATTCTATTCTATTCTATTCCATTCCATTCCATTCCATTCCATTCTATTCTATTCTATTCTATTCCATTCCATAATTTCTATTCTATTCTATTCTATTCTATTCTATTCTATTCTATTCTATTCTATTCTATTCTATTCTATTCTATTCTATTCTATTCTATTCTATTCTATTCTATTCTATTCTATTCTATTCCATATTTTCTGTTCTGTTCTGTTCTATTCTATTCTATTCTATTCTATTCTATTCTATTCTATTCTATTCTATTCTATTCTATTCTATTCTATTCTATTCTATTCTATTCTATTCTACTTGTCAGCTGTTTCTCCTCGGTTTGTCTGCGGCTGCTCGGGGCTGACGCCGGCGTTTTTTCCTGCTCCTCGGGCCGTTTTGGGCCGCCTAGGCGTTCCCGGACTGGCCCCGGTTGTCGGGGTGGACGCCGGTGAATCTGCTCGGGCGGCGGCGATTTCGGGCGATGACGAAGGCGGTAATGGCGGCAATGATGGTGATGGCGGCAATGGCGGCAATGGTGTGAGCGGTGTCCCCGGCGCTGGTTGCGGTGGTGTCTGGGCCGCGCCTGGCGCCAACGGCGGCCTGCGCTCGGCAGCAGCGGCGGCAATACGGGTTCGGCGGCGACGGCGAAGATGGTATGTTCTGGCCGTTTTTAGCGGCCCAACAGCTGATGAGACATTTCTGGGGCCTGCTTTTGGACTGCTTACGGCTACACCAGCGTTTCTTGGACTGTGTGCCTGTTTGCCGGCGGCTGGCTTCGAGCTTTTTCGGCTTTTGGCCTTCTCGCCAGCGGTGGGATTTCCACGTTGCCCTATTTCGCCTTGGGCTGCTTTTTAGCGGCACTGTCGCCCTCGGGCCGTTTCGACAGTGGAAAGGGCGACTGTTAGTCATCTTGGCGGCGACGGCGTCTTCAGTCCATTCAGTGGCGGAGAAGATGACCGCGGATCATCATAATGGTATTAGGATGACGTGGTTCCCCCACCGCCTTTGGACTGCTTTTGCAGCGATGTTCGCAATTTGGACCATCTTCACTACCCTGGCCTGCTTGCCCTTTTTGTCTCGGACATATGGACATATATACTTATCATCTTGTCTGCCTACCTTCCCCCTCTCCCCTTGGATTTTGGGACATAACTGGGTATCGGCCACGGTGGGAGAGTGGCTTGACTTTTTCCATCTGCGACCCCATGGAGGTGAGAGCTCTACGGGGTTGCCTACCCAGAGGATATCTGGCCCACCTCCAGGAACAGAGTTGCAACCCGTCGTGAGAGGGCGGGGGATGGCCTGTCTCTGGGGGCACCCAACTGAGTGGCAGTGAAGTTGGGTGGGGACCAAGATATCTGTCTTTATGCTTCGATCCTCCCACTAATGGGACGCCTTTCCTGGACTTACTAGACTTATGCGGAAATATACTAGCACGGATTTGTGTGCCCTCAGGGGAGCCCCCCTCTCCTGGGTGCGACCCGCCTCTTTAGACACCTTTAACCTCGATGACGGGCCCGAGTTTTGGGACCCTGAGAGATGGCCGGGCAGGGGCAGGGGCCGTCAATATAAAGTTAACAGAAGGCCTCTGATCATTTTTTTATCTAGATTTTTTATAGGGTTAGGGAGGGGGGTGGGTGATAAGGGTTGTCTGGCCTTGGGGGGTGGCCAATCAACCATGGTTCAGGCAGGACTTGGGTCTGACCGCGCGGCGGGAGAACGGGGTGTCGCTGTCTCCGGAGCTCACGAGCGGGTCGTGGGATTACCAATTCCCACGACGGGGAATGGCAGCAGGCGGATAGACAGGGGGCCGTATCGCTACCGGGAGGGCCATCTCCGCTACTTGCAAGCGGTGAGGCGCTCCGACCCTCTGCTTCTTCCCCGAGGTTCCGGGAGCGAGGATGTGCAGCCTCCTGAGCTCCGGCTGGTGTATCTGAATGCCAGGTCCGTGGTTAATAAAGCTCCCCTCGTTAGGGATTTAGTTGAGGGTGAGCATGCGGACCTGGCCTGCATCACGGAGACCTGGTTGGGCCCAGAGGGTGGGGTCCCTTTGGTTGACATTTGCCCACCAGGCTTCCGGGTGCTGCACCGGCCAAGAGCTCAAGGTAGGGGTGGGGGAGTGGCGGTTATTATTAGGGAGACCTTATGTCCGCGGGAGACCACCGTTTCTCAGATAGTCGGGTGTGAGTCTCTCTTTGTGAGATTTGGTTCTGGGGCGCAGTTGGGTTTGCTGCTGACGTACATTTCGCCTAGTCGTACAGCGGCAGCCCTGCCCGAGCTGCTTGATATCCTCTCAGGGTTGGTGGTTGAGTTTCCCAAACTTATAGTTTTGGGAGACTTCAATCTACCATCCCTGGGAGGCTCATCTGAGCTAGCTCGGGAGTTCATGGCTTCCATGACGGCCATGGACCTGACGCAAGTAATTTCTGAACCAACTCATGAGGGAGGCCACACTCTTGACCTGATTTTTTTATCTAGACGGTGGTTGGATGATCTTGGTGGGGGCTCTCCATTTATTATGCCCCTGTCATGGACCGATCATCATCTCCTGCGGATGGTCTTCCGTTTTGCCACCCCCCGCCGTGGGGATACGGAACCAATTAGATGGTACCGCCCCAGACGCTTAATGGATCCTGATAGATTCCAAGCGGCGCTGGGGTCCCCACCTGCCTCCATTGCTCACAGCTCGGCGGATGCCTTAGTGGAAACCTGGGAAAGGGCAGCCACTGAGGCACTTGACCGGGTTGTACCCTTGCGGCCCCTGACCCGGCGCAGATCCCAGTGAGCTCCATGGTTCTCCGCGGAGCTCCGGGAGATGAAGCGTCGGAAACGGGGCCTAGAGAGCTGTTGGAGGTCGAGCCGATCCGAACCCGACCGGTTGCGGTTAAGAACCTATATTAGGTCTTATCTCGCAGCGATGAGGGTGGCGAGGTGTAATTACTTCTCTACCCTCATTGCGTCCGCAGATAATCGCCCGGCCGCCCTGTTTAGGGTGACTCGCTCACTTCTTAATCAGGAGGTGAGGGAGGATCCCTTGCAGGGTCGTGCCGAGGAATTTAGTCTATATCTGTCGGATAAAATCGCTCGGATTCGGACCGGTTTGGACTCCAGCTGGGCAGAGTCAGGCGATCAGGACACGGACGGTCTTGTCAATGTTATCTGGGAAGAGTTTGATTCTGTGACCCCTGATGAAGTGGACAGGATTATGGGGAGGCTGAGCTCCTCCACATGTTTGTTGGACCCGTGCCCTTCCTGGCTGGTTTATGCAGCTAGGGAGAGGACACGAGGCTGGCTCCAGGCGGTTATATCTGCTTCTTTGAGTGAGGGTTATTTCCCCACCGTCTTGAAGGAGGCGGTGGTGAGACCTCTCCTCAAGAAGCCTGCCTTGGACCCAGCTGTGTTGAACAACTTTCGTCCAGTCTCCAACCTTCGCTTTCTTGCGAAGGTTGTTGAGAGTGTGGTGGCGCATCAGCTCCCTCTGGTCCTGGATGAAGCGGATTATCTGGACCCCTACCAATCGGGTTTCAGGCCCGGGTACAGCACGGAGACGGCATTGGTCGCTCTGGTGAATGATCTCTGGAGGGCTCGGGACAGGGGATATTCCTCTGTCCTAGTCCTATTAGACCTCTCGGCGGCTTTCGATACCATCGACCATGGTATCTTGCTGCGGCGTCTCAGGGGATTGGGAGTGGGAGGCACGGTTCTTAGGTGGTTCTCCTCCTATCTCCTGGGACGTTCGCAGTCGGTGTTGGCAGGGGGGCAGAGATCGGCCCCGAGGTCTCTCGTTTGTGGAGTTCCTCAGGGGTCGGTTCTCTCGCCTCTCCTGTTCAACATCTACATGAAACCGCTGGGTGAGATCATTCGTGGTTTTGGAGTTGGGTATCATCAATATGCCGATGATACCCAACTTTTCTTTTCGACCCCAAACCACCCCAGTGATGCCCTCGCTGTGATGTCCCGTTGCCTGGAGGCGGTTCGGGTCTGGATGGGGAGGAACAGACTTCAGCTCAACCCTGACAAGACTGAGTGGCTGTGCATTCCGGCATCCCGGGACATTCAAGATGTTCCATCTCTTTCTATGGGGGGTGAGCTCTTACCCCCCGTGGATAGGGCTCGCAACTTGGGAGTCCTCCTAGATTCACGGCTTACCCTAGAAGATCATGTAGTGGCCGTGACTAGGGGGGCTTTTGCCCAGGTTCGCCTGGTGCGCCAGTTGCGGCCCTATCTGGACCGGGATGCCCTGTGCACGGTCACTCATGCGCTCGTGACCTCTCGCCTTGACTACTGTAATGCTCTCTACATGGGGCTTCCCTTGAAGACCACTCGGAGGCTCCAACTGGTACAGAATGCGGCCGCGAGAGTTGTCTTGGGAGTTTCCCGGTACTCCCATGTTACACCTTTGCTCCGCGAGCTGCATTGGTTACCAGTTGTCTTCCGGGTGAGGTTCAAGGTCTTAGTTATGATCTTTAAGTCCCTACATGGCATGGGTCCGGGGTACCTCGGGGACCACCTGCTGCCGGCTTCAACTCCCCTCCGCCCTGTGCGTTCCCACAGAGAGGGCCTCCTCAGGGTGCCTCCGGTCAGGGAATGTCGACTGGCGGCCCCCAGGGGGAGAGCCTTCTCTGTGGGTGCCCCGGCTTTGTGGAACCAACTGCCGGTGGAGCTCCGGACGGCATCGGACCTCCGAACTTTCCGTCGTGGTCTGAAGACCCATTTGTTTGAATTGGCCGGTCTGGCCTGATGGGGGAGCTGTGTTTTAAATTGTCATTTTAGATTGCATTATTGTTTTTTAATTGGGCACTGATTTAATCTTTGTTTTAACTTTTGTATAGTATTGTATTTTTATTTATATGCCCTGTGAACCGCCCTGAGTCCCTAGGGAGAAGGGCGGTATATAAATTAAATAAAACATAAACATAAAACATACTATTAGTCAGTCAATTACACATGCTCAGTTGTCGGTTTTGAGTTCTGCCCCCCCCCCACACACACCTTTTTATCACTTCTTAGAAAAATAGTCTCTTTCCTGTTTTTCTGTTTAATCTGGTTTTCCTGTTATCTCATTCAGCCAGTTTCCCCTGGCTAGCTCTTTCCTCTTGCAACAGTTTTTTTTAATGTTTTAGCCTCCCTTTACGCTACCCTTTCCTGCTTTCCATCCATTATAGTTTCTTTGGTAAGCTTGTTTGTCCACTCGGTGAGTTTCCATTCCACAGCAGATTCAATCTTTTTTTTTTCTTTTTTCTTTCACTATTCAATTTTGAAGACTTTTCATTTCCTTCTCTCACTTGCCCACTTGGGCTGTTATTACAAGTTCTTTCATTTCAGGTTCTTTTTATTATTATTATTATTTTTAATCCAGCTCTTTTTGTCAAGCTGCATCCTTGTGCTTCTTCGGGATGTCCTCTATCTGCACCCACCACTGCACGATTTCTTCTCTGTCCCATATGGACTGGATTCACTATGGTCTCTCCAGCGATGGATTGTTTAAAATATATATATATATATTTCTGATTCAACTGAAATTGGAGATTGTGCCTATGGTGTGCAATCTGAGGTTCATATCTGCTGATCTTCTGGGTTACGACTGTTGCTTGCTTCTTTATTATTTCCAGAGTTTCCTTAATCTTCCTTGCTTCTAGGTGATAATAATAAACCTTTATTGTCAAAGTACAACAGGTGTACATTGAGATTAGCTGAGCCTCCCCCCCGTGCTCTCTCCCCCCAACACACAGTGACAACAAACCCTCCATCCCACCACACCATGTGAACCAACTACACCACACACCGGCCTCCCAAGTCAATTCTGCAAAAGTTCACAGAGATTATGTCCCATTTAAAAGCCTAACAGCCCACGGATAAAAGCTATTTTTCAGCCTTTTGGTAGGGCTGGCTATATTCCTATATCTCCTACCCGATGGTAGGAGAGTAAAGAGATACCGTCCAGGGTGTGAGTCATCCCTGAGAATCTTCCTCACTCTTCCAAGGCAACGAGCCCCGGCGAGGTCATCCAGTGGTGTCAGGGAACAGCCCACAATGTCTTGTGCTGTGCTCACTACCCTCTGTAATACTTTCCTATCCGCGGCTGTCAGACCAGCATACCAAACCACAATACCATACAAGAGGACGCTCTCTATAGTAGTTCGGTAAAAGAGGGTCATTAGCCGTTGTTCTACCCTGTTCTTCCGCAAGACCCTGAGGAAGTGAAGCCTCTGTTGGGCCTTTCTAGCCACCTGGGTTGTGTTAACTTTCCAGGTCAGATCTTCACAGAGGTAGACTGTGATATGTCTTTAGCAAGTAGTCGTTGGTCTTCTTGCTCTTCAGATTCTTTTCTTTCATGTCTTCTAGCTTGCAAGTGTTTGATCTTAGCATCCTGATCTTATTTTCCAGTCTAATCTTTTGATGGTGGATTATTTGACTCCCCCCCTTTTTTTGTTTAATTTGTATTCTGCTAGGGGGGGGCGGAGCCAAGATGATGGAGAGGCAGCAAAGGCTGTAAAGAGCTCCTCCAAAAGTAAAAGTTTTATTTTATTTTACTATTTTTATTTTAACTTTTTAACCTCTTTTAATATTGTATTTTAACCTACCCCTTTTTAACTTTTTAAACCCATTTTTAACCCATTTTAACCTTTTAAACCATAGTTTTAAACTTATTTTTAAACCTGTTTTAACAAACCTGAATGGGGAAAAGAAGGAAGAGACAGCACTCTGCAGCAGAAAGTATATCCAAGCCTTTGAAGCAGCAGAAAATGGAGGATTATATTCAGTGCTTTTATTGTAAAAGAAAAAGGTGCTGGAACTCACACATGTCATACAACCCACCTTGCCTACCCTATGAGGTTCTATCCAAAAAAGGTGCCGGAACTCCGTTCTGAGCGTTCTATGAGAAAAAAAGCCCTGATTATATTGCAAACAGACAGTCTGCTCCAGTAAGTAACTCATTCGCAGGCACCTTATCAGATAAATTTAATTTATGTGACTCATTGCAACGGGACTTGCAAACCGAACTGGAGAGCAGACAGCGTGTGGAGTTGTCCTCCTCCCTCTCGGATAATGGCTCCCCTCCTTGGAACCCGGCAACAGCCTTTTTTGCACAGGAGGGAGATGTAGCAAATTTGAAGGGGGAAAATGTGACAGACTTCCTCTCTAGACAACGTTTGCTTACAGCTCAAACTGTTTAATTTGCACCCAAGATATTCATTTATAACTGCAGCCATGTTGTACATCAGCTGGTACTTGACTTTTGTGTTGTAAACTGATGTTGATCTGCAATCCTCTTTGTCCTCTTTATCCTGATCTTTGACTAACATCTCTCAAAAACAGAATAGACTTGAGTCTTGCTTATCTTCCAATATTGTTTTATTAGTTCAGAATTCACTGCTGATCCACTTAATCAGGCGTCCTTGATGTTTAGAAAGAAAAGAGGTGTCTTTCATGTTCTCTCCAGTTATGATCCATTTATAATTTCATGATTCCTCTCATCTTTTCACCTAAACTATTTTTCTTTTGTTGTATTAATATAAAAGCTACTGAACAAAACACAATTCTGTACTTTTTCAGTTTCATATTATCCTCTGATGTTCATGTGTAGAGCAGAGTCACAATATTATTACAAATACCACCACACACAGGAAGGAAGGAAGGAAGGAAGGAAGGAAGGAAGGAAGGAAGGAAGGAAGGAAGGAAGGAAGGAAGGAAAAGAGGGAGAGAGGGAGGGAAGGAAAGAAGATTTGTAACTGCTATCATTACTATTATTTCTGAATTTCCAAATAGTTTATTGTACTTTCCTAATCTGCTTGAAGAAGAAAGAAGCAGAAAATAATTTCTCCTTCATAGTAGAAATATAAGTGTTACTAAGAACCAGAATTGTAATTCGCAGAGTTTATGGCATTTTATTGTACAAAGCGACTTGGAATGATTGAAAAATGGGTCCAATGAAGCAGATATTAAAGGTTTTTTTTCCTTAAAGGGTTGTGTGATTTCTTTCAAAAAAAAAAAAAGAATTATTTAACCGTCATAACAAAATTTTCATTCCTAGCAGACTCATGGCAGCTGACAATTGAACATGCGGAGAAATGAAACAAATCACACCATACACAGCATACGCACACAGTGTGACATACAAGTAACATTCCCAGAAATAAAAATGTCAATACCAATAAATAACAATACCGTAACAGTATCGAAGCAATCAAACAATTAATAACAAACCTCGAAGGCCTTTTGAAGGAATCCAGTTTTCCCTGATTTCCAGAAGCCCCTGATATATATTACTTTCAGAGAAGGTTGTTCAATAATGTGTTGATGATTTCAGCTTTAGCTGAAGCCAGTTTTCAATGAGTAAATGGGTGAGTTCGTGCTTTGCTTTGTTGTAAGGCCGAGATGTGTGGTGAGCCACAATTCCAGCAAAGGAAGGGCTGCAATACAGAGATGATCCCTCTTATTTCTCTTCTTGCAACAGTAAATAAACATTGAGATACATAAAAAAAACCTAACTAATGCTTACAGTCAGAGACAAAATAGCCTTAAGCCAACAAAGATTATTAATCTACCTAACTGGTTATTCACTTGTCAAGCAGCATCCTTCACAGCCTCTGATTCCTTTAAAGTAACTGTCAAACTTTGAGCATGGAACTTTCTTGAACTGAAGATACAGGCCCTCAACTTACATGCCTTCATTTACTGACCGTTCAATGTTTCAACGGCATTGTTATAACCATTTTTCACACTTATGACCTGTGGGAAGACTCCAGAGAAAGAAATATATTGGGGAATATTTTCCCCCAAAGGAATAATAGAGAAGATCTTTAAGAAAGACAGAAACCAGCCCCACCCCTCTCCCCCAAGCAGAAACTAGGCAGAGGCCGGCTTTTAGAAATGGAGATATGATAATCCTTTCAGAAAGGTTGGAGCTAGGAAGCTAGAAGCTGATGAGATTAGGAAGACAAAGACCCCTAAAATCTACATACCCCAACCCAAACTCTAAGGACAGGAAACATAATAGGATTAACCCTGCAATACCAAAAGGGCACACCCAGACTGAGGTCAAAGTTCATGACACAGGAAATACAAAGCTTCAAACAGGAACAGGAAACAACCTCAAGAGCCCAAGAAGGTATAAAAACCCACCACTCCTTGCTACGTGTGGTCAGTTGTTTTTTTTCCCCAGAGACACTTTTCTGTCTGGCTCTCCTCTTCAATCAACTACAACCTTCTTTCTAAAGCAGTCTCCATTTTGTTTACTCCCAGCTTGGACTGGACCCTGATGAAGATTATTTTTCTTTCAACAGACCGTTGCAACATTTCCATGGCAACTGGCTCCCATCTATGATGGTTGCGGTGTCCCGGGTCAGGTGTATCCCTTTTGCAACCTTCCGACAAGCAAGGGGGAAACCAGATTCACTTAACAAACCATCTTACTAACTTAACAAGTGCAGTGATTCACTTAACAAACACGGCCAGAAAGGTTGTAAAATGGGACAAAACTCACTTAGCAACCGTCTTGCTTGGCAGTGGAATTTCTGAACTCAGTTGTGGCTGTAAGTCAAAGACCTTCGCACTGTCAGTGATGCTATTTTGTGTTCTCCCATATCGAAGTAGTCTTGAAGTATGGGATTTAACTCTACATCATCCTAGCTTGGTGTTATTTGAAATTTTCAACCCTGGAGGCACATCTCATTACCATAACGCAGGTTTATTTTTTTTCGTATTTGCTAGAGAGATGATTTCAAAAGTGCACGTCGATCTGAGTTATATTGAATATTCCAGTTTCCTGTTACATGCTGATTTAGACTGTGGTTTAATGACAGGAAAAAAAAAAGAAAAGAAAAACCTACTCAGATTGGATTAGCAGTTTTCACTTTCCACAAGGAAGAAAAGCTGTTTGCAATCTTGTGTCTCGTGCTTCTCTATCACATTAAGGTTTGGGTAATCAAGCTTGTAGATTTCAAGCTGCATTCCAGCACGAGGACCTGATGGGTAAATTGCAGTTGTCTGATTAGGATTTAAAGAACCTAAACGGTATGCTGATGAGATTTGAAGTTTAGGATAAATGAACTCGTAAGGACCTTCAATCCCATGAGTTTGTACTTGTAAAAAAAAAGAGAGAGAGAGTGTCAGAATGGATTAATCTAAACTGGAATTATGGGTACGAAGCTTCTCATCACCTGAAAAAAAAAGTATTAAATAAGTGGAAATCAACTCAGTAATATCCCAATAAAGGTTTCTCTGAATGAAATTTGGTGTTGTTGTTCGTAACGCCGTAATCTCATGTTTCAGACAGTGACTCGTGAGAACTCAGCTGGTCCACTGGGTTTTCCATTTGCTCGGTACACACAATGTGCATTAAAAACCAACCTGCAATTTCTTCAGCTCGCCCTTCCCACCTGCAGACCTCAAACTCTTTTAGCCAACTTTGCAACTGTGGAGTTTGCAAAATCAGCCTGACTAACCAACAGCTGAGTAGAGCAAATTCCAGCCAAATCCCAGCTTCCACCTACTGTCTTTCAAGGTGACCATTGTCAACAAAGAGAAGAATTAGGGATGACATGTTAGCAGTCTTCCAGTATCTAAGGGGCTGTTGCAGAGAAGAAGGGATCCATTTATTGCAACACAGATGATCACAGGACTGGAGGATAAAACATATAAAGAACGGTTCCTTGAATTTGGGATTTCTAGTTTAATGAAAAGAAGACATGGAGGAGGGGGGGACATGGTAGCAGTCTTCCAATGTCTCAGGGGCTGCCACAAAGAGGAGGGACTCAAGCTATTCTCCAAAGCACCTGAAGCAGGACAAGGAGCAACAGATGGAAAGTAACCAAAGAGAGAAGCAACCTAGAACTAAGGAGAAACTTCTTGACAAATAGAACAATTAACCAGTGGAACAACCTGCCTCCAGAAGCTGTGAATGTTCCAACACTAGAAGTTTTTAAGAGATTGGACAACCATTTGTCTGAAATGGTATAGGGTTTCCTGCCTGAGGAGGGGGTTGGACTAGATGACCTCCAATATCTATTCTATTCTATTCTATTCTATTCTATTCTATTCTATTCTATTCTATTCTATTCTATTCTATTCTATTCTATTCTATTCTATTCTATTCTATTCTATTCTATTCTATTCTAATTTTCTTCTACTCTACTCTACTCTACTCTACTCTACTCTACTCTACTCTACTCTACTCTACTCTATTCTATTCTATTCTACAGGATAAAAGTGGGCTAATTAAGGAAATCAATTTTATATCTCAGGAACACCACAAACCCTTGCAAGCCAGCCAGCCTCCGAATAAGCAGCACACTACTGATAAAGAGACTGTACATGTGTAAATGGAGATTGCCACTTAGGCATAAAAGAAATATGAGTGCGAGTTTGTAAGAAATATCTACTCATCAAGCTAGCATTTTCTGTATCTTGTCATCTGTGTGCAGGGATTAAAGTCCTTGGTTGTCAAAACTGCAATTGTACACATGCCTATTTAGAAATGGAGCCATTTTTTCCCCCTAAGCATAGGTGATTCTAATAGCACTTAGACTTATATACTGCTTCACAGTGCTTTACAGACCTCTCTAAGTGGTTTAAAGGTAAAGGTAAAGGTTCCCCCGCACATGCATGCTAGCCGTTTCTGACTCTAGGGGCCGGTGCTCATCTCCGTTTCAAAGCCGAAGAGCCAGTGCTTGTCCGAGGACGTCTCCGTGGTCATGTGGCCGGCATGACTAGACGCCAAAGGCGCACGGAACGCTGTTACCTTCCCACCGTAGTGGCCCCTATTTTTCTACTTGCATTTTTACGTGCTTTCGAACTGCTAGGTTGGCAGAAACTGGGACGAGTAACAGGCGCTCACTCTGTTACGTGGCACTCGGGATTCGACCCGCCAAACTGCCGACCTTCTGATCAACAAGCTCAGCGTCCTAACCCACTGAGCCACCGCATCCTTCTCTAAGTGGTTTACAGAGTCAGACTACTTTCCCAAAATTAAGAAATAAACCCTTCCAGGATAGAAATAACTGGAGGAGAGCGTGTTGCTTGGTAGTTCAAAATGTGCTTGAATAACACATCCGAAGGAGGACAGCTATTTTAGACTGTGCTGCTAGAGTGTAATGAAGAAATACAAATTAGAAAAGGCTGTGTATCCATGAGATTACAAAAAAAAAATCTTCCTTACAGAAATAGAGTTACCAACGTTAAACAATGGAATTCTGGATCCTGTTGACAAAAGGAGCTGCGGTATTTGTTCAACAAGAACAAATGTAGCGCTCATAAAAAAAGAGAGAAAAAATGCATTTACAGACGCTATATTCCACATGATGATACTTTTACACTAAAACCATAAAAACTCTTGGTTAATATGCACACCATCTGAAAGGATTGCTGGTTTGAAGTCTTATCTAGCTGCCCTTTCCCTCATCTGATGGCAAATAAAAAAGACAGGACCTTTTCAATGGCAACACGCTCCTTCCTGTAACAATTAATATTTTAATGGCCCATTGGCAAATTACTATTATTGAAGGGTTGTTTTTAAAACAAAACAAAACAAAAAGCCCATAGGGGAAAAAAAGATTTTCCAATTTTTACTGGCCTTTTCATGGAGTCTTGACAATGTTTATCTGTTGTGATTCAGGGTCAGCCTGTGGGTTCGGCAGTTGGGTTGGACGATTCAGAGGAGGAGGAGGGGGGTTTCCGCAGAGCCCTCAGCCAGGCCCCTCCCATCTGGTTACGACGCAGACCCAGCTGTGTGAGCCTGACAGCGTGGATGAAGATGACCCACAGCTGGCCCTGTTCAAGGACGCATGACGCAGGAGGCAGTCAATCAGGAGTAAACAGAGGAAGGCAATGGGGCACCTCGGAAGGAGGCAGAGAGAAGCCACGTCTTGAACTGTTTAAAAGGGTAATGTGTGGGAGGGCTGGTTTGCTGAAGGCAACCGCTTGAATAGCTCCTGTTTCATGGTTCGTGTTTTTGTTTTGCTCTGTTTGCTCTGTTTTGTGTCAATAAATTTGTCAGGCTTAGTTCCAGCCTCTTGCCTTTTTGTAAAGGGGTTGTCCCTGCCTTTTCTGCAGGGCCGGTAGTAGGCTGGAACAGAACATTATCTTTATTGTGGTTTTGCTTTGACTGTTCTTTCCTAACAGCTTTCAGGAGGGGCTACCAACATTTTAACAAGTAAACAAAAGGTTAACTGTGCCACGAGTTAACTGGACCTGAGAACTGGAGCTCTCTGTCTACCACCACTTAACACTTTGGCCAGGGTGTCAAAAGGCCACATCCAACAGTTGTCGCTCTTTAAATGGAGGTAGGGTGGAAAGTCCGCTTAAAACCTTGCTCCATTCTCAAAGCAACATGGGAATAAAATCATCCTGAAGAGCATGCATGATAAGTAAGATTTGTTTTTAATGTTGACTTCAGCAGAAATGAGTAACAGCAAAAGAATAAAATGGGGCAAAGGAATGTTTTATAGAGAGATGGAAAGGGATCACATTTTGATAGGTATCTATCTAGCTATCTAGCTATCTAGCTAGCTATCTACCCATCTATCTACCCACCTATCTATCTATCTATCTATCTAGCTGTCTGTCTGTCTGTCTGTCTGTCTGTCTGTCTGTCTGTCTGTCTATCTATCTATCTATCTATCTATCTATCTATCTATCTATCTATCTATCTACCCATCCATCTACCCATGTATCCATCTATCCATCCAGTCATCCATCCATCCTCTACCCTCTATCCTCTATCATTTCCTTCTGACCCTCTCTGTCTATCTATCTATCATCCATTCTATCATCTATCTATCTATCTATCTATCTATCTATCTATCTATCTATCTATCTATCTATCTATCATCCATCCTATCATCTATCTATCTATCTATCTATCTATCTATCTATCTATCTATCTATCCATCTCCCTCTCCCTCTGTGCACCCCCTCTGTGTGTTTGTGTGTGTGTGTGTGTGTGTGTGTGTGTGTGTGTGTGTGTGTGAGAGAGAGAGAGAGAGAGAGAGAAAGAGGCAGAAAGAGAGATATGTGGAAATTTTCTATCCATCACTTTTCCCCCCAGATATATATGCCAGTACTTCAGTTGTCCAACCTATCATCACAATTCCTAAGAACAAAGGCAGGAAGCATAATCCCATGAACCATTAAAAAGACAGAAGTAAGTGTTGATTTCTTGAATATCTTGAGAATGTGTTTATTCTTTAATGGTCAATTTTTATAGGACCTCTTCATAAGATGTTAAACCGCCTCAGTGATTACTGGGGAACCTACATAGTCTTTGATGAATGATGAGAACTGGAACATGAAAAGGGTTTTGGGAGAGAAAGAAAGACAAAGGGCATCATTATAGGTAATATTTAAAGAATAGCCTATACCCTTAGTAAATATTGAAAAGGATAGCTAAGTATGAAACTGCTGACACTTTACATTTTACTCTGAACTTGCAGTTTTTTTGTAATAAAACAGAAAGGACTGTATAAAATTAAGTGCAGATATGTATAAATCAGAGTTTCCTTATCATGACATTTCTATATCATTCCCAAAGTTATAAAGGATTTCTGCTACACTTATTTCATGCTACAAGAAGTAGCAAATTGGGTGTCTCTAAGAACATAATATAATCATCCTTTTATTTAATAGCTGAATACGCTATTTGCTTGGGTGAGATCTAATCCTGGCATCTCCTGCTTAAAAAAAAAAATCAAACAAAATCCATCCAGGAAGTTATTTGTACAGGATGAATGGTCCCAAGTCCAGTTAGGTGAGAGTCATGTAAGAAATATGTGGGGTCTCTGAGCTGGTTGGTTTTCTTCCAGAAGTTGCACTGATGCTGTTATCTAGTTGGATAATGAAAACACCAAGCTCAGAGAGCACCAAGAAACCACAGTCCTCCTCCTCATTATCATCATCTCCACAAATCCCACTCCCTTCTAGTAATGATGATGTTCCCTAGTTGGGTCATGAAACGTCTGCAAGAAATCAACCAAGCTCAGAGAGCACCAAGGATCCCACAGTCCTCCTATTCTTCCTCCTCCTCCTGCTCCTCCTCCTCCTCCTCTCCGCTACCCCCCTCCCTTCCAGCACTGATGATATTCCCTAGTTGGGTCATGAAACATCTGCAAGAAATCAACCAAGCTCAGAGAGCACCAAGGATCCCACAGTCCTCCTATTCTTCCTCCTCCTCCTGCTCCTCCTCCTCCTCCTCTCCGCTACCCCCCTCCCTTCCAGCACTGATGATATTCCCTAGTTGGGTCATGAAACATCTGCAAGAAATCAACCAAGCTCAGGGAGCACCAAGGACCCCACAGTCATTGTCCTCCTCCTCCTCCTCACCTTCATCTTCTTCTTCATCTCCTTCTCCTCTTCCTCCTTCTCTTCTCCACAAACCCCACTCCCTTCTAGCAATGATGATGTTCCATAGCTGGGTCATGAAACCTCTGCAAGAAAACAACCAAGCTCAAAGAGCACCAAGAACCCCACAGTCCTCTTCATCTTCATATCCTCCTCCTCCTCTCCACAAACCCCACTCCCTTCTAGCAATGATGATGTTCCATAGCTGGGTCATGAAACCTCTGCAAGAAAACAACCAAGCTCAAAGAGCACCAAGAACCCCACAGTCCTCTTCATCTTCATATCCTCCTCCTCCTCCTCCTCTCCACAAACCCCACTCCCTTCTAGCAATGATGATGTTCCATAGCTGGGTCATGAAACCTCTGCAAGAAAACAACCAAGCTCAAAGAGCACCAAGAACCCCACAGTCCTCTTCATCTTCATATCCTCCTCCTCCTCCTCCTCCTCCTCCTCCTCTCCACAAACCCCACTCCCTTCTAGCAATGATGATGTTTCATAGCTGGGTCATGAAATATCTGCAAGAAAACAACCAAGTTCAGAGCACCAAGGATCCCACAGTCTCCTCCTCCTCCTCCTCCTCCTCCTCCTCCTCCTCCTCCTCCTCCTCCTCTCCACAAACCCCACTCCCTTCTAGCAATGCTTATGTTCCATAGCTGGGTCATGAAATGTCTGCAAGAAAGCAACCCAGCTCAGGGAGCAGCAAGGACCCCACAGTTCAACCCTGACATACAAATATTTTCTTTTAATGGCATATATACACTTCCTCCTCAAAATTTCCACTTACAGTGACTGTTCATAGAAGTAGACAAACCAAAAGAATGAAATGCCATGCAGTTAATTCCTTGCTATTTAAAGAAAGGAAATAACCCAGAAAATAAAGGCACACAGAGAAAGATATTTTATATTGGTATTTAGACAAGAGGAACAATCAAGAGGGAAAGCGTATCCCTTTCTCTCTCTTTTTTCCCCTTTGTTCTGGAAAAGCAAATACAGTATGCATTGAAATTATCCTTCAAGAAAAGTTTAGTGCCGTGAAGATGTTATTGCTGTATCACTGGCGAGTTTATTGTCACTTTAGATTATCTGCTGCGTAACTATCATTCAGACAAATGAGTTTTGCCTAAGGGGTTGCCTAAGCTCGATTTATTTATTTTTTGCATTCTTAAACCAGTTTGTTCCACAATGCGATGGCATATTTTTTGAAGCTTTGCATCTGTTTTCTTCAGATCTACATATAAAGCAAAATCATTAGGCATTCCTTAAAATTAAGACATTAGGAGGAAAAGGTGGCACTATAATCAAGGAGAGCCACTAAGACAATCCAAGGCCTGGAGGCTAAAACATACGAAGAACGGCTGCAGGACTTGGGTTTGGCTAGTCTAAAGAAAAGAAGAAATAGGGGAGACATGATAGCAGTATTCCAGGACTTGAGGGGCTGCCACAGAGTAGAGGGGTGTCATGTTATTCACCAAAGCACCAGAGGGAAGGATGAGAAACAATAGTTGGAAACGGATCAAAGTCAGAAGCAACCTGGAATTAAGGAGAAACTTCCTGACAGTGAGGACAATCAACCAGTGGAACAGCTTGCCACCAGAAATCGTGGGCGTCCCATCACTGGAGGCAGGTTGTAACTAATGGTGGGAAGACTAGAGAGTATGGAAATTGTTTTTCTGTTGCACGTATTCAGGAGCATCCCTTCTTTGGTATGAAAGGACTTTAATGCAACTCTGCCTGGCTGCTCTGCCTTGCTATTTATTTTGCTGTTGTGATTTACTGGTTTTAATCCTCTTAGTGGAGGGGGCTTTGTAAACCACTCTGAGTCTCTGTGGATTAGGGTGGCATACAAGTTCTACTAAACAAGTTAGTTATTAAGTATATAAGCCAGCTACTTAAATATAAAAAAGGAGTTTATTGCAACCATTGTACACCTGTTAAGCAAAATCAAAATGCAGGTAACGCATTTAATGGCACACGACGCTGAATTCCTTCGTTTGAAGTTCTCAGAAGCAAAGTCTGGAAAATATTGGTACATCACTCAATCTAACAAGCAGATTTTTTTTTAAAAAAAAGCATAAACATATAGAAAAAATTTGGAGCAGTAAACATATTTTACAGTCATTTTGCCTCCTCTGTATAGTTTATAATGTACCTTATCTGTCAAACATCTTTTGCTAGTACAAAATTTAAATGTTCTTATTATAATTGAGGCGTGGCGTATATTTCAGCCTGAGATGTGTTGTGAGATAGCTCTAAGCAATTTATAAAACCCGGTATATTAGTTGTAGACATTGTAATATTTACCTGTAATAACAGAGTTGGAAGGGACCTTGGAGGTCATCTAGTCCAACTCCCCGCTCAGGCAGGAAACCCTATACCGTTTCAGACAAATGGCTGTCCAGTCTCTTCTTAAAAACTTCACAGCTTCTGGAGGCAGATTGTTCCGCTGAGTAAGGTAACTAGTGGAGGGAAGACTAGAGAGTATGGAAATTGTTTTGCTCTTGAATGTACTCAGGTGCATACCTTCCTTTACTGGACTTTATTGCAACTGTGCTTGGCTGCTGTCTTGCTATTTAGTTTGTTATTGCGGTTTACTGGTTTTAATCCTCTTACTGGAGGGGGCTTTGTAAACCACTCTGAGTCTCTGTGGATTAGAGTGGCATACAAGTTCTAGTAAACAAGTTAGCTATTAAGTATATAAGCAAGCTACTCTATGCAAGAATACCTGTGTGGCATTAACCGCTGTTTAATTTAGAGGGGGGATATACAGTTCTCATTCTCTACCCTTTTCTCTGTTTATCATTTCCTTCCCTGTTCATTTCCCACCTCCCAAACATTTAATGAACCGGACAGTGATCCATGAAATGTGAGCTATAATAAATGTGCTTGCATTTCTGCAAATGGACATTTTATCTACTGCAAATGACAAGCATTGTTGCATACACTCGCAGTATATTACAAGCGTATCATGCCATTCCAAGGCCTCCCCCATAAGAAGCCATAAAGATATTTTTTTATTTTATTTTTATTTTTTATTTTAATTCCATTTATATCCCTCCCTTCTCCGAAGACTCAGGGCGGCTTACAAGCTTAGCAGTAGCCTTCATTCTATGTATATGCCTGCTTATTAGGGCTTTCACACACACCCCAAGCGACATTATTACAAAGTCAGCTTAATTGCCCCCAACAATCTGGGTCCTCATTTTACCTACCTCGGAAGGATGGAAGGCTGAGTCAACCTTGAGCCTGGTGGGACTCGAAACTGTACTAATTGCAGGTAGCTGGTGTTACTTAAGGAGGCATTAGCCCACTGCTCCACCAAGATAGAATTCCTAGATCGGCTCCTTGTACAAGACCACACTAGAGTTTTCTCTTTATTTGATCAGCATAATGGGAAGGTTCATTCTGTATTTCATAATTGTTTGGTGACATGGTTAATGAATGAGAATTAGTTTGATCTCTCTCCCCCACCCCCCCACCTCCAAAAAATGTTCCCTAAACCACATATTTCTGGCTGCGTTAGCATGACATACTAAAAACCTCTTGATGGAGTTAGACGTAACATGTGAACAGGACAATACGTTCTATCTCTATATTTACATACAGTGTTCCAATATTTCAGGGGCTGCCACAAAATAATAGAATTAGAGAATTGTGGAATAAAATTATGGAATAACAATAGAGTAGAGTAGAGTAGAGTAGAGTAGAGTAGAGTAGAGTAGAATAGAATAGAATAGAATAGAATAGAATAGAATAGAATAGAATAGAATAGAATAGAATTACAGAGTAGAGTAGAGTAGAGTAGAGTAGAGTAGAATAGAATAGAATTACAGAACAGAATAGAATAGAATAGAATAGAAATAGAATGGAATGGAATGGAATGGAAAATAGAATGGAATAGAAAATAGAATGGAATAGAAAATGGGATGGAATAGAAAATGGAATACAATACTTGGAGGTCTCCTAGTCCAGCCCCCTGATCAAGCAAAGAGAACCTATACCATTTCAGACAAGTGACTGTCTATTCTCTTCTTAAAATTCTCCAAAGCACCTGAAGGCAGAACAAGAAGCAATGAATGGAAACTAATCAAGGAGATCCAACTTAGAATTAAGGAGAAATTCCCTAATTCTTAGAACAATCTATCAGTGGAATGACTTCCCTCCAGAAGTTGTGGGTGCTCCAACGTTGGAGATTTTTAAGAAGAGATTGGACAGCCATTTTACCTGAAACAATGTAGGGGTTTATTCCTTGAGCAGGGGGTTGGACTAGAAGACCTCCAAGGTCCCTTCCAACTCTGTTATTCCATTATATTTGGCATTTTTGAGATTCCCGGAGCTTACAAGTAATTTAAGAATCAAGAAACGATAGTTCAGATATGGTGCCATTCAGCTGCATGAGATTCTACACAAACTGAACTTCAGTTGTACAAATTGTAAAACAAAGCCAAATGCCACACTAGCTTTTAGAAGAAATGAAACATCAAAACAGATTTGTAGAGCAATCCAAAGGAAACTTTCTAGCACAGAGCAAACAAATCATCATTCTCAGTTGTTGTTTCAGCATTTTTTCCCAAAGCAAAAGGAAAGTTCTTATTTTCTGACTATTAAGATATACATATGTCTTTGCACAGTTTTATGAAATAGTGGATGATCGCTTACAAACAACTGCACAATTCAGGTACAATACATCCTGCTAAGGGTCAAAAGAACACTATATCTCTTCAGCAGTCCAGCCAACAATAGCAAAACGTACAGAGCAGAGAGCGCTAGGGAGAAAAAAAATCAGAGCAAAAGCAAGTGGATACCAAGACTCCTAGTGTGGATTTATTCCTCACTGTTTGTAGCTGAGTTCTGATAAGAGCAAGGAAGAATAAGGAAGGGGACAAAGAAATCATCTTACTCAGCATCTGCCTTTTCCGTCTGACCTTCCTAGCTGCCCAGATAGATTGCATCAACCTTCTCCCTTATTAATTAGCAGGAGTTAAAGTTGTTTACTTTAACTTTGTTCAGTTCTGTGGTATTTGCCAGTGGTTTTACCCTGAGTATGTTCCTGTCTTTTACCACATTCATCAATAATCTCACAGCGTTATTACCTTTAAAGATGGTTTAATGGTAGAGGACATTTTCCTTGCCCCTGATTTCTGGCAAATTGTGGCAATAAATCCATAATGTTGGATTCTTAATAGTAATTACCCTGAAATAGTGGTGAATATCTGTAGCTTGGGTGTAGGAGGAGGGTGAAGTACTGTTCTCCAAGCTTGTGGGTTGGTTACTGAACGTTTTGTTACCAGTCTAGGTAACATCTTCAGGGGCACTTAGGGGGTGCCAGTGTCTGTGTTCTGTTTATAAGGGCTTCAGCTGTGGATGTGCCAAGTGGGGGCCTTGTGATGGGTCAGGCATGAGTCCTCAATGAGAGGCATGTGATCGGTTGTGTGATGGGTCAGGAGTGAGTCATCAGTGAGAATCTTGTGATGGGTCTGGTGATGAGTCAGGTGTTCATCATCAGTGAGAGGCTTGTGGTGGTCTTGTGATGGGTCAGGAGTGAGTCATCAGTGAGAATGCTGTGATGGGTCTTGTGATGGGTCAGGAGTGTGACATCAATGAGTATCTTGTGATGGGTGTTGTGATGGGTCAGGTATGAGTCATCAGTGAGAATTTTGTGGTGGGTCTTGTGATGGATCAGGTGTTAATCATCAGTGAGAGACTTGTGGTGGTCTTGTGATGGGTCAGGTGTGAGTCATCAGTGAGAATCTTATGATGGGTCTTGTGATGGGTCAGGTGTGGCTCATCAGTCAGAATCTTGTGATGGGTCTTGTAATGGGTCAGGTGTGAGTCATCAGTGAGAATCTTGTGATGGGTCAGGTGTGAGTCCAGTGAGAGGGTTGTGGTGGGTCTTGTGATGGGGAAATCACATCAGGTCAGGATCGTTCGGAGGGCAAGTGCTGATTGTAGGGGATTGTGTGGGTTGGTTGAGGGTCAGCGTCATTGCTCTTGGTTGTGTGGTTGATTTGGAGTCTGAAGAGTTCATAGTCTTGTAGGTCAAGAATTACCTTTTTTGGTCTCTATCGTAAATGGTATGGGCATTTACAGTCTATCTTTTAAAAATATAATATGTTAACTTTTGCAATGAAATCAGCTAACTGGATGAAAATAACGTTTGGAAGGCAAGAAGTGATTGAAATCATCCATAAACCCACGTCATTTGAAAACCTTAGAATGGGTTATTCAAACATTTAACTTTATTAAGAATTGGTACAATTTCAGCTCCTTTTTGCCTATTTCTTTCTATCTCCCCACCATCACCACAATCCTCTTGGTTAGGGGAAAAAAAATTCCTTACACACTGATTGGGTGTAGTGATGTTCAGAACATTTTTTTTTCTCTTTCCATAATATGAGTTCTTTTCCAATCCAAATGTTCACAGTGTGGTAGCAGAACAATGAATTGTTGGAATTACTTAAGAGAAAGAATTCTACAAAAGTATATATCTTGCCGCGTAACAGAGTGAGCGCCTGTTACTCGTCCCAGCTTCTGCCAACCTAGCAGTTCGAAAGCATGTAAAAAATGCAAGTAGAAAAATAGGGACCACTATGGTGGGAAGGTAACAGCATTCCGTGCACCTTTGGCGTCTAGTCATGCCGGCCACATGACCACGGAGATGTCCTCGGAGAAGCGCTGGCTCTTCAGCTTTGAAATGGAGATGAGCACCGGCCCCTAGAGTTGGAAACGACTAACACGCATGTGCGGGAGAACCTTTACCTTTTATATATGTTGGTGGTCCAGTTCAACAAGGTTGAGGGGCAAACAAAATAGATGCCCTCAATGGTCATTCATGATGAAGGAAAAAGCCACTTGTCTTCTGTTGTTCCTGGATATCCTCCTGACCTCTTTCTTCCTTAGAAATTTGGCTGAAAAAAGCAGCATCAAGAATATAGCTGCCCCAAAGATGCTTTTTCACAAGGCAACTGGACTTCCTGGTTTTTAGAACAGAATAGAATAGAGCTGGAAGGGATCTTGGAGGTCTTCTAGTCCCCTGCTTGAGCAGGAGAACCTATACCATCTCAGACAAGTGACTGTCTAGCCTCTTATTAAAAATCTCCAGTGATGGAGCACCCACGATTTCTGGAGGCAAAGCTGTTCCACTGGTTAATTGTCCCCACTGTCAGAAAGTTTCTCCTTAACTCCAGGTTGCTTCCAACCATTGCTTCTCATCCTTCCCTCTGATGCTCTGGTGAACAACCTGGCCCCCTCTGCCTTGTGGCAGCCCCTCAGATACTGGGAATACTACTCTCATGTCTCCCCTATTCTTTTCTTTAGACTGGCCAAACCCAAGTTCCACAGGTGTTCTTCATACGTTTTGGTCTCCAGTCCTTTGATCATCTTAGTCACTCTTGGACATTTCACTTCTCATCCAAGAAACTTCTTCAGCTCTGACTGGATGGTGGGGAATGGAAGGATTTATACTCCTTGTAGACAGATGGTCATTTGCATTCTTTTATAGAGTCACTGAAGCCACTTGGAGGCTTATCTGTGTCCTCAGGGTCACCTGAATTGTGCAAATGGGTGTGGAGCCTTTTTGGGACTGTGTGGTAGACTGGAGATAGATGATGTCATATCCTTCCCCCTCTATTGAGAGAGGGCTGTTCAGTATATAACTGTGTGTTCAAGAATGAAAGAGTTAATTTTGCACTGAAACAATACTTGGAAAACAGTGGCCTTTAGAACACATCAACCGACAAAGAACTTGATAGACTACAATAATTTTACATGAGTGATCCTATTATACAAAAAAAAAATATCAAACAACTCAAAAATTGACACTAATTGCCATGCTTCACAAGTAATCTTTAACCTCTCTGGAAAGTTCCACACTTAACTTTGTAAGTTTTAAAGGTCTAGATAAATGAATTGCTTTGTTTTCCACAAGCAACCTATTGATTTTTTTTATGAAAATGAATTAAACCTTTGCTATCAATTAAATTCAGGGTGTTTGTTTATAGAGGCAGCACCTCCTTCTGGATTCCCAGGTATTTACACAGCCACAAATAACAATAGTTTTGACCTTCCACTTATCAGTGAGATAAAACCTCTATTTCAGGTCTGTTTGAACTGCATTAGGATTTGCAAAGTTTGATCAGCCCAAGTTTTATGGTTCTCTAGCAGATTATTTTTTTTAACTTCAGTTCATTTGCTGTGTACATATGTAGGGAGCTGGAAGCTTAATAAATTAAGTGAAAATGCAAAACAGTTTAATCAGGCGCTTTTTAAATATTACTTTTTATATGCGCAATAACTTCTTAATGGCCTGCCAGAAATGAATAGATACAATAGGAGTTGAAGAGAATTTTGCCATCTTTTGTATATTACAGAAGGCGCAGTTCCCATAATGTTTAAAATTTTGACACTTTTTTGAAATACGTATCCTTTGAAAAACAGCTTCTCTGACAGATTCCCTACTTAATGACATTACTGCAGGACTGTGAGACAAAATCTCATCTAATGAACCGCTGAATTCATAGGAAATTTCACATGGGCAAGAGAGGGAACACTTTTAACCTTATTACAATTCTAACGTTTTTCAGCGCTCAGAATGAAGCCCCCAATTAGACATCAGAGGTATCAAATTGGAAGCAAAATGTCCTTGAAGACAACCCTTGGTGACCTCATGGTCCATATAGTTTTCTTGGATTTGCTGTTGGCTTCATCTGCATTTTTGATTATTTAAATTTAGTTTGGACTTTATTGTCCAAGCCCAACTTTTAAAGCCATGGCAAATCTAGACATCACACTAAAAAGCAGAGATGTCACCCTGCCAACAAAAGTGAGTATAGTCAAGGCTGTGGTCTTCCCAGGTGCAATGTATGGCTGTGAAAGTTGGACCATAAGAAAGGCTGAGCGCCAAAGAATTGAGGCTTTTGAACTACGGTGCTGGAGAAGACTCCTGCGAGTCCCTTGGACTGAAAGTCGATCAAACCGGTCAGTCCTAGAGGAGATCAACCCTGACTGCTCTTTAGAAGGCCAGATCCTGAAGTTGAAACTCAAATACTTTGGCCACGTAATGAGAAGGAAGGATTCACTGGAGAAGAGCCTAATGCTGGGAAAGGTTGAGGGCAAGAGAAGAAGGGGACAACAGAGAATGAGGTGGCTGGATGGAGTCACTGAAGCAGTAGGTGTAAGCCTAAATGGGCTCCAGAAGATGGAGAGGACAGGAAGGCCTGGAGGAACATTGTCCATGGGGTCGCGATGGGTCGGACATGACTTCGCAACTAACAACAACAAGGTAATTCTCAGTCTGGGAAAGCAAAGAGAGACTTTCAAAAGGACTAGAAGCAAGCCAACCAACCAACGAACAAACAAACAAAACAAGCTCAGAGAGCATTGAGGACCCACATTTCAGGTGTCCCTCCATCTGTTAGAGAATCTATCAGAGAGAAGATCAAGAAATTCACAGTCACTGTTCTTTGTGCGCTTGCTAACAATTGGATCAATTATCTCATTTTCAAGATTAACGTCAATATCCTAATGCCAATGCATAAGCAAGAAAGCACTATTTCAAGTTTTGTTAATCAAATTTTTATGCGGGGAAAAAGAGGGTGGAAAGATGAAATTTCCATCCAGCCCTTATCTTGCCAAGTGTGGTGGACAGAGGGGAAGAGTTAAGAGGGGCCCTAGTGTAGAATCTGGGCACTACAAGAAGTGGCACAGACCTGAATCCTTGAAGTATTACCTTTACATTCCCAAGGAAATGCAGACAGTATGGTGAGATTCCTGTAACATAGTTGACTAGGAATAAAACTCCTGTTGAGACTCTTCACAAGAGATTCTGGTTGCTTTTTTCCAGAAACTTCCTTTTTGTTCCCAGATTTTTTAAGAATTTCCTTCGATTGATTGATTAGTTCATTGATTGCCTGATGAGTTGATAGATTGATTGATTCATATATGATAACAGTGTTCCAATATTTAAGAGCCTACCACAAAGCAGAGGGGGTCAACCTGTTCTCCAAAGCACCTGAAAGCAGGACAAGAAGGAATGGATGGAAACTAATCAAGGAGAGGACCAAACTAGGATTTTCCTGAAAATTAGGGGAAAAAAATCACCAGTGGCACAACATGCCTCCAGAGGTTGTGGGTATCCCAGCACTGGAGGTTTTTAAGAAGAGATTAGACAATCATTTATCTGAAATGGTATAGGATTTCCTGCTTCAGCAGGGATTGGACTAAAAGACCTCCAAGGTCCCTTTCAACTCTGTTATTCTATTATAGATTAAATTATAAATGACTGTATTAATTTATCATCAACCTTGTTCACCTATGCTTATCAGATGGTAGCTTCCTGCTTGCCAGATTTGTCAATGTTTTTTTTCTTCCTTATTTTGAATCCTTGATCCTACTATTACTTCACAAAGTATTACATTATTTGGAATATTCACTCACAATAACCCCTCACATACACACACAAACATACACGTTCTGCTCAACCAGTAGTCATGATTAACATGCAACCGCCTGTTTCAAAGACGTTATGCCATCAGTGATGCCAGGTTAGTACAATGTTTGACAAGAACTCTGGGTTTCTGAAAATCTGAACAGGACTGTTGACTTCCATTTCTTTTTTTAATCCAAGAAAATAAATGAAACTGTAGGAAGACAGCACTCCCTCCTCCCACAAGAAAGAAATCTTTTGGGAATATTAAAAGGCAGAATATTATATTTCCCCCGAAGGATCTTAAAGGCAGAAAAGCAGGCCCAGTTTTTCTTAATAGCCCCAGGCAGAGGCCAGCTCTATAGAAATGTGGATTTGGTGATCCATTCAGCAAGATTAGAGCCAGGAAGCTTGGAGCTGATGAGATTAGAAAGACAAAGACCCCTAAAATCTACATCCCCCATCCAAACTCTAAAAACATGACCTTTAGGACATAACAGGGTCAACCCACCACCATCATCAATCAGAGTACCAAACAGACATGCTCAAACGCTCAGGTCAAAGTTCATGCCACAGGAACAGGAAACAACAAAGACAAAAATCCTTAGAATCAACAATCCCTCACACCAAAAAAAAAAAAAAAAATCCAACACTCATCAGCCATCAGCCCCAGGGAAGGAGGATATGACCTTTGGGACATAATAGGATTAAACCACCACCATCAGAATACCAGAAAGGCACACTTGGACTCAGGTGAAAGTTCATGCCACAGGAACAACTCCAAACAAAAGCCCAAGAAGGTATAAAAACCCACCACTCCCAGAAACACGTGGTCAGCAGCTGCAGAGACACATGTCTGCCTGGCTTTTCTCTTCAGTCCACTACAACCTTTTTTCTAAAGCAGTCTACATTTTGTTTATTCCCGGCTTGGACTGGAACCTGATGAAGA